>NC_041382.1:520431485-520491492 GCF_002162155.2 Triticum dicoccoides
CATCTCCTCCCTCTCCGGCCACCGGCGCCGCCCCGCTCCACCGCCCGGAGCCGGCCGGACCTCGCCACCAAGCCGCCGGAGCTCCGGTGCCGTGCCGCGCCGCCCCGCCGCCTTCCTCCCGGCCCCGAGCGCCGCCCCACGTCGCTCCGCCGCCTGCCGCCATCGCCGGCCCCGCCTCTCCTCCTCACGCCGGCCGCCGCCCTGCCCGTCGCCGGCGAGCGCCGCTCCGGCCGCCTCGGTTCGCGCGCGGGGTAAAGGAACCCTAGATCTGTTCTGAGAGAGGGTTTTTTTTACTAAGTCCCTAAATTTTTTACTCCATATGCTCCTGTTCGAGGCCCCGTAACTTTGCATCCGTAGCTCCGATTCATGCATATTATATATCAAAATGTTCGTCTCGACGAGTACATCATTTCTTTCTGTTGCATCATTTTCATTTTAGTTCATCTTGATGACCAAAATGCTGCTAGAAGGAGGCTTCGTGAGTTAATTGTCAGATCTGCTAGTTCATCTTAGACTTTTGTCATTTTTGCCATGATTATTGTGTGCATGATATGCCTGTGAGTCCTTCATATGTTTTGTTAAGGATTTTGTCTTCTTTCTAGAGGTGCAACCCATGCATTTTTAGGATGTGTGTGGTGACTTGTGCAAGCTTGAAAAGTGAGGCACCCGGGATATCTGTTTTCAGAGACTTAGTTGTTTTCACTAAGTCTGGGATTATTTAGTTCATGATGCCATATGTTCAGCTTGTTTCCTAGTGATCCGTGCCTCTTTTGAGGATGATCAGTAAAGGAGTTTTGTTAATCATGTTATGATCTATCCATCCATGTCTTTGTTTGCATTTATGAAGCACCCTAGCTTGAGTCAATCGAGCTCTGCTTTTGCTTCGTGGTGAATCTGGGCAGATCGTCAACTCGTTTGCGATTTTGCCGATGTTATTGTAGTTGATCCGTGCATGCTATGCCCTTGTTCTTGCCATGTCTAGCTTGTATTTTGTGCCTTATTAATGGATGTATGCTTGCCTTGCCATGACTTGCACCGTGGTGAGTGCATCGAGCTCGTTTACCTGCCTTCGTGAGTTATATTTCAGCATGTCTCAGTTTTCACTAAGTCTGAAAACTGATTATGTTTTTGCTATGTTCGTGTGCCCGTTAGTATATTTTGTGAACCCTTTTGTCCCCAGGTCACTTTGGGTCTTTTGTTAAGCTTGTTGAGTAGCTCCATGCCATGTTCTTACTTGTCATGATCAGGTCATGTATCATGTTGTTTTGCTGCTCCGAAGAGGGCTTCGTGATCTGAAATTTCAGACAAGTGTTAATTTCACTAAGTCTGGAATCTGTTTTGCATTTGCGTTTTTGCCATGCTTGTTTGAACCTCATAATGGATGAATTGGCCGTAGCTCAGTGCTAGTCTTTTGTTAAGCATCTTGTGTGCATCCCTGCCATGTATTTTGTTGTCATGTTTGGGTGCTGTAGCATGTTCATTCCATTGCTTTTAGATGCCTACTTGCTGTAAATCGCAGACCGGTGTCATATCTTAAAACGCTTGCCATTTCCAAACCGTAGCTCCGATTCCGATGATATTTATATCGTTTTCAAGCGATTTCATCCCCTCTATCCAGTGGCACACTTGGTTTTCCAAGTTGGGGCCAGGTTCATGCATTTCCTGTCATATCTTGCATTTTTCATCCCGCATCGCATCCCGCATAGCATATCATCATTTCATCATATTGCTTGGTCTTGCACGTGGTTGATTGTATCCTTGTTGCTTGTTTGTTTTGTTGGGTAGACCCGGGAGACGAGTTCGCTACCGAGGAGCCCGTTGAGTTTGCTTGTGAGGATCCAGTCAACTCTGACAACTGTGCAGGCAAGATGATCATACCCTCGAAATCACTACTATCTTTGCTATGCTAGTTTGCTCGCTCTTGCTATGCCAATGCTACGATGCCTACCTTTTTCTTGTCAGCCTCCCAATTGCCATGCCAACCTCTAACCCACCTTGTCCTAGCAAACCGTTGATTGTCTATGTTACCGCTTTGCTCAGCCCCTCTTATAGCGTTGCTAGTTGCAGGTGAAGATTGGAGGCCGTTTTCCTGTTGGAACATTTATTTACTTATTGGGATATCATTATATTGTTATGTTATCTTAATGCGTCTATATACTTGATAAAGGGTGGAAGGCTCGGCCTCTCGCCTAGTGTTTTGTTCCACTCTTGCCGCCCTAGTTTCCGTCATATCGGTGTTATGTTCCCGGATTCTGCGTTCCTTACGCGGTTGGGTTATAATGGGAACCCCTTGATAGTTCGCCTTGATTAAAGCTTTTCCAGCAATGCCCAACCTTGGTCTTACCATTTGCCACCTAGCCTTTTCTTTCTCTTGGGTTCTGCAGACTCAAGGGTCATCTTATTTTAACCCCCCCCCCCCGGGCCAGTGCTCCTCTGAGTGTTGGCCCAAACTAGAGTCCTGTGAAGCACCCCCTCGGGGAAACTCGGGGTTTGGTTTTAGTTGTATGGAGCGCTCATCTGAGTGTGCCCTGAGAAAGAGATATGTGCAGCTCCTATCGGGATTTGTCGGCACATTCGGGCGGTGTTGCCGGTCTTGTTTTAACCTGTCGAATTGTTTTGTTGTACCGGGTTGCCGAGTCTGATCGGTGTGTCTCGGGTGGAGGTCTATTTCCTTCGTTGACCGTGAGAGCTTGTCATGGGCTAAGTTGGGACTCCCCTGCAGGGATTGAACTTTCGAAAGCCGTGCCCGCGGTTATGGGAAGATGGGAATTTGTTAATGTCCGGTTGTAGATAACTTGAACCTTAATTAATTAAAATGAATCAACTGAGTGTGTAGCCGTGATGGCCTCTTCTCGGCGGAGTCCGGGAAGTGGACATGGTGTTGGAGTTATGCTTGCGCAGGTTGTTCCTCTAGATTCTCGCTCGTGCCTTGCCTCCTCTTCTCGCTCCCTTTTGCGGATAAGTTAGCCACCATACATGCTAGTCGCTTGCTGCAGCTCCACATATACTTGCCTTCCCCTTCCTATAAGCTTAAATAGTTTTGATCACGAGGGTGCGAGATTGCTGAGTCCCTGTGGCTCACAGATACTATAATTCCAGATGCAGGTCCAGGTGACTTCACTCCAGGTGACGAGTACGAGCTCAAGTGGGAGTTCGACGAGGACTCTCAGCGTTATTATGTTTCCTTTCCCGATGATCAGTAGTGGCGCCTAGTTGGGGTTCGATTCAGGGCCTTGTCGCATGTTCGGCTTTCTTCTATTTTGGCGCCGTAGTCGGGCCATGAGTGTTTGCTTGATGGATGTTATTTATGTACTCTGATGTGACGTGGCGAGTGTAAGCCAACTATGTATCTCCCCCTTTTATTATATTTTACATGGGATGTTGTAATGATTGCCTGACTTGCGACATTGCTTTCAATGCGGTTATGCCTCTAAGTCGTGCCTCGACACGTGGGAGCTATAGCCGCATCGAGGGCGTTATAATCGTCGTCCATACCATCGATGTCATCGGAGTCGTAATCGAGCATGTCAGTTAAGTCTTTGATAGTGGCTATAAAGTGGGTGGCAGGTGGGGAGCGAAATTCCCTGTCATCAGCTTCTAGTTCGAATCGGATATAGTTCGGCTGTGAATCCCCCGCTAAGGATAGATTTTTTAAAGAATTCAGCACATTGCCCAAGGGTGAGTGCCGGAAGATGTCCGCGGCGCTAAATTCGGCGATCGATAACCGATCATGCTCGACGTGCATGGACACGCATAGTTTGGAACTTATAACCGGAAACGAGTTCGTAGCTCTGGAGACATAGATGTTACTTGAGGTTAAGTCTGTGTGCGGCTCCAATGCTGTGGAGTCTGCGGCCTCCATGGCGGGGTTGAGCTTCCTGTCCTCGGATGGCGCGCCATGCTCTGGATTTAAGGCCAGAGCGGCTACAGGTGCAATTTCCTGGGTATGGCCCGATGACAGATCTAAGTCATGTTCATCAAGGCGATGGGGAGCGATTGCCATGGCATCGAATCCATCGAAGATCAAGTCTCCGTGGATACCCACGACATAGTTCAAGCTCCCGAATCTGACCTGACGGCCAGGGGCGTAGCTGTCGATCTGCTCCAGATGGCCGAGCGAGTTGGCCCGCAGTGCCAAGCCGCCGAACACGAAGATCTGTCCGGGGAGGAAGACCTCCCCTTGGACAGCATCATTGTAGATGATTGAAGGAGCCATCAAACCTTTTGAGGACGACACAGTGGAACTCCCAGTGAAAGCACCAATGATGGATCAAGACGCTTAATTGGACTTTCACAAAGCACATACCTTGATAAAGTTTTGAAGAAGTTCAAAATGGTGTTGGAAATATGCCCTAGAGGCAATAATAAATTGATTATTATTATATTTCCTTGTTCATGATAATCGTTTATTATCCATGCTAGAATTGTATTGATAGGAAACTCAGATACATGTGTGGATACATAGACAACACTATGTCCCTAGTAAGCCTCTAGTTGACTAGCTCGTTGATCAATAGATGGTTACGGTTTCCTGACCATGGACATTGGATGTCGTTGATAACGGGATTACATCATTAGGAGAATGATGTGATGGACAAGACCCAATCCTAAGCATAGCACTAGATCGTGTAGTTCGTATGCTAAAGCTTTTCTAATGTCAAGTATCATTTCCTTAGACCATGAGATTGTGCAACTCCCGGATACCGTAGGAGTGCTTTGGGTGTGCCAAACGTCACAACGTAACTGGGTGGCTATAAAGGTGCACTACGGGTATCTTCGAAAGTGTCTGTTGGGTTGGCACGAATCGAGACTGGGATTTGTCACTCCGTGTAAAACGGAGAGGTATCTCTGGGCCCACTCGATAGGACATCATCATAATGTGCACAATGTGACCAAGGAGTTGATCATGGGATGATGTGTTACGGAACGAGTAAAGAGACTTGCCGGTAACGAGATTGAACAAGGTATCGGGATACCGACGATCGAATCTCGGGCAAGTATCGTACCGCTAGACAAAGGGAATTGTATACGGGATTGATTAAGTCCTTGACATCGTGGTTCATCCAATGAGATCATCGTGGAACATGTGGGAGCCAACATGGGTATCCAGATCCCGCTGTTGGTTATTGACCGGAGAATGTCTCGGTCATGTCTGCATGTCTCCCGAACCCGTAGGGTCTACACACTTAAGGTTCGATGATGCTAGGGTTATAAAGGAAGCTTGTATGTGGTTACCGAATGTTGTCGGAGTCCCGGATGAGATCCTGGACGTCACGAGGAGTTCCGGAATGGTCCGGAGGTAAAGATTTATATATGGGAAGTCCTGTTTTGGTCACCGGACAAGTTTCGGGGTCACTGGTATTGTACCGGGACCACCGGAAGGGTCCCGGGGGTCCACCGGGTGGGGCCACCTGCCCCGGGGGGCCAGATGGGCTGTAGGGGTGTGCACCTTGGCCTATATGGGCCAAGGGCACCAGCCCCAAGAGGCCCATGCGCCAAAGGATAAGGAAAGGAAGAGTCCTAAAGGGGGAAGGCACCTCCGAGGTGCCTTGGGGAGGAGGGACTCCTCCTAGCCGCACCCTTCCTTGGAGGAAGGGCCAAGGCTGCGCCTCCCCCCTCTCCCTTGCCCCTATATATATGTGGGGGGTGGGAGGGCAGCCATACCAATGTTCTGGTGCAGCCCTCCCCTTCTCCCAAGTCATTCTCCTCTCCCGTGGTGCTTGGCGAAGCCCTGCAGGATTGCCACGCTCCTCCACCACCACCATGCCGTTGTGCTGCTGCTGGATGGAGTCTTCCTCAACCTCTCCCTCTCTCCTTGCTGGATCAAGGCGTGGGAGATGTCACCGGGCTGTACGTGTGTTGAACGCGGAGGTGTCGTTCGTTCGGCACTTGGTCATCGGTGATTTGGATCTCGACGAGTACGACTCCATCAACCCCGTTCACTTGAACGCTTCCGCTTAGCGATCTACAAGGGTATGTAGATGCACTCTCCTTCCCCTCGTTGCTGGTCTCTCCATAGATAGATCTTGGTGACACATAGGAAAATTTTGAATTTCTGCTACGTTCCCCAACAGTGGCATCATGAGCTAGGTCTATGCGTAGTTAGTATGCACGAGTAGAACACAAAGTAGTTGTGGGCGTTGATTTTGTTCAATATGCTTACCGTTACTAGTCCAATCTTGATTCGGCGGCATTGTGGGATGAAGCGGCCCGGACCGACCTTACACGTACTCTTACGTGAGACTGGTTCCACCGACTGACATGCACTAGTTGCATAAGGTGGCTAGCGGGTGTCTGTCTCTCCCACTTTAGTCGGATCGGATTCGATGAAAAGGGTCCTTATGAAGGGTAAATAGCAATTGGCATATCACGTTGTGGTTTTTGCGTAGGTAAGAAATGTTCTTGCTAGAAACCCATAGCAGCCACGTAAAACATGCAAACAACAATTAGAGGATGTCTAACTTGTTTTTGCAGGGTATGCTATGTGATGTGATATGGCCAAAAGGATGTGATGAATGATATATGTGATGTATGAGATTGATCATGTTCTTGTAATAGGAATCACGACTTGCATGTCGATGAGTATGACAACCGGCAGGAGCCATAGGAGTTGTCTTAATTTATTTATGACCTGCATGTCAACATAAACGTCATGTAATTACTTTACTTTATTGCTAACCATTAGCTGTAGTAGTAGAAGTAATAGATGACGTGACAACTTCATGGAGACACGATGATGGAGATCATGGTGTCATGCCGGTGACAAGATGATCATGGAGCCCCAAGATGGAGATCAAAGGAGCTATATGATATTGGCCATATCATGTCACTATTATTTGATTGCATGTGATGTTTATCATGTTTATACATCTTATTTTCTTAGAACGACGGTAGTAAATAAGATGATCCCTCATTAAAATTTCAAGAAGGTGTTCCCCCTAACTGTGCACCGTTGCGGAAGTTCGTCGTTTCGAAGCACCACGTGATGATCGGGTGTGATAGATTCTTACGTTCACATACAACGGGTGTAAGACAGATTTACACACGCGAAACACTTAGGTTGACTCGACGAGCCTAGCATGTACATACATGGCCTCGGAACACAGAAGACCGAAAGGTCGAGCATGAGTCGTATAGAAGATACGATCAACATGAAGATGTTCACCGATGTTGACTAGTCCGTCTCACGTGATGATCGGACACGGCCTAGTTGACTCGGATCATGTAATCACTTAGATGACTAGAGGGATGTCTATCTGAGTGGGAGTTCATAAGATGAACTTAATTATCCTGAACATAGTCAAAAGGTATTCGCAAATTATGTCGTAGCTCGCGCTTCAGTTCTACTATTTAGATATGTTCCTAGAGAAAAATTTAGTTGAAAGTTGATAGTAGCAATTATACGGACTATGTCCGTAAACTGAGGATTTTCCTCATTGCTTCTTAGAAGGCTTATGTCCTTAATGCACTGCTCAGTGTGCTGAACCTCGAACGTCGTCTATGGATGTTGCGAACATCTGACATACACGTTTTGATAACTATGTGATAGTTCAGTTAAACGGTTTAGAGTTGAGGCACCGAAGACGTTTTTGAAACGTCACGAAACATATGAGATGTTTCGAGGGCTGAAATTGGGATTTCAGGCTCGTGCCCACGTCAAGAGGTATAAGACCTCCGACGATTTTCTTAGCCTGCAAACTAAGGGAGAAAAGCTCAATTGTTGAGCTTGTGCTCAGATTGTCTGAGTACAACAATCATTTGAATCGAGTGGGAGTTGATCTTCCAGATAAGGTAGTGATGTTTCTCTGAAGTCATTACCACCAAGCTGCTAGAGCTTCGTGATGAACTATAATATATCAGGGACATATATGATGATCCTTGAGATATTCGCGATGTTTGACACCACAAAAGTAGAGATCAAGAAGGAGCATCAATTGTTGATGGTTGGTGAAACCACTAGTTTCAAGAAGGGCAAGGGCAAAAAGGGATGCTTCATGAAACGGCAAATCAGCTGCTGCTCTAGTGAAGAAACCCAAGGTTGAACCCAAACCCGAGACTAAGTGCTTCTGTAATAAGGGGAACAGCCACTGGAGCAGAATTACCCTAGATACTTGGTAGATAAGAAGGCTGGCAAGGTCGATAGAAGTATATTGGATGTATTATGTTGATGTGTACTAGTACTCCTAGTAGCACCAGGGTATTAGATACCGGTTCGGTTGCTAAGTGTTAGTAACTCGAAATAAAAGCTACGGAATAAACGGAGACTAGCTAAAGGTGAGCTGACGATATGTGTTGGAAGTGTTTCCAAGGTTGATATGATCAAGCATCGCACGCTCCCTCTACCATCGAGATTGGTATTAAAACCTAAATAATTGTTATTTCGTGTTTGCGTTGAGCATAGACATGATTGGATTATGTCTATCACGATACGGTTATTCATTTAAGGAGAATAATGGTTACTTTGTTTATTTGAATAATACATTCAATGGTCTTACGCCTAAAATGAATGGTTTATTGAATCTCGATCGTAGTGATACACATGTTCATGCCAAAAGATATAGGATAGTAATGATAGTACCATCTACTTGTGGCACTTCCACTTAAGTCATATCGGTATAAAACGCATGAAGAAGCTCCATGTTGATGGATCTTTGGGCTCACTCGTTTTTGAAAGGTTTGAGACATGCGAACCATGTCTATTGGTGTATATGCATGAAGAAACTCCATGCAAATGGACCGTTTGGAATCACTTGATTTTGAATCACTTGAGACATGCAAATCATACCACATGGGCAAGATGACTGAAAGCCTCGTTTTTCAGTAAAATGGAACTAGAAAGCAACTTGTTGGAAGTAATACATTTTGATGTGTGCAGTCCAATGAGTGCTGAGGCGTGTAGTGGACATCGTTATGTTCTTACTTCACAGATGGTTTGAGTAGATGTTGAATACATTTACTTGATGAATCACGAGTCTGAATTATTGAAAGGTTCAAGTAATTTCAGGGTGAAGTTGAAAGATCGTCGTGACAAGAGGATAAAAGATCTATGATATGATCATAGAGATGAATATCTGAATTACGAGTTTGGCACAGAATTAAGACATTGTGTAAATTGTTTCACAACTAATACAGCCTGGAACACCATAGTGTGATGGTGTGTCCGAACATCATAACTGGACCCTATTGGATATGATGCATACCATGATGTCTCTTATCGAATTACCACAATAGTTTATGGGTTAGGCATTAGAGACAACCACATTCACTTTAAATAAGGCACCACGTAATTCCGATGAGATGACACCATA
This sequence comes from Triticum dicoccoides, assembly GCF_002162155.2. Lineage (NCBI taxonomy): Eukaryota > Viridiplantae > Streptophyta > Magnoliopsida > Poales > Poaceae > Triticum > Triticum dicoccoides. Next base: position 520,440,794 of record NC_041382.1, read on the forward strand.
TGAACTATGGTTTAGAGAAACCTAAGCTGTCATTTCTTAGAAGTTTGGGGCTGCAACGCTTATGTGAAAAAGTTTCAGGCTGATAAGCTCGAACCCAAAGCGGATAAATGCATCTTCATAGGACACCCAAAACAGTTGGGTATACCTCCTGTCTCAGATCCGAAAGCAATAAGGGATTGTTTCTAGAATCGGGTCCTTTCTCGAGGAAAAGTTTCTCTCGAAAGAATTGAGTGGGAGGATGGTGAAGACTTGATGAGGTTATTGAACCGTCACTTCAACTAGTGTATAGCAGGGCACAAAGAGTTGTTCCTGTGGCACCTACACCAATTGAAGTGGAAGCTTATGATAATGATCATGAAACTTCAGATCAAGTCACTACCAAACCTCGTGGGATGACAAGGATGCGTACTACTTCAGAGTGGTACGTAATCCTGTCTTGGAAGTCATGTTGCTAGACAACAATGAACCTACGAGCTATGGAGAAGCGATGGTGGGCCCGGATTCCGATAAATGGCTCGAGGCCATAAAATCCGAGAGAGGATCCATGTATGGAAACAAAGTGTAGACTTTGACAGAACAGCTCGATGGTCGTAAGGCTGTTGAGTGCAGATGGATTTTAAAAGGAAGACGGGCAATGATGGTAAATGTCACCATTAAGAAAGCTCGACTTGTCGTTAAGATGTTTTCCGACAAGTTCAAAGAGTTGACTACGATGAGACTTTCTCACTCATAGCGATGCTAAGAGTCTGTTGGAATTATATTAGCGATTACTGCATTATTTATGAAATCTTGCAGATAGGATGTCAAAACATTGTTTCCTCGACGATTTTCTTGAGGAAAGGTTGTATGTGATACAACCGGAAGGTTTTGTCAATCCTGAAAGATGCTAATAAGTATGCAAAGCTCCAGCAATCCTTCTAGGGACTGGAGTAAGCATCTCGGAGTTGGAATGTATGCTTTGATGATGATCAAAGATTTTGGGTTTATACAAAGTTTATGAGAAACTTGTATTTCCAAAGAAGTGAGTGGGAGCACTATAGAATTTCTGATAAATATATGTTGTTGACATATTGTTGATCAGAAATGACGTAGAATTTCTGGAAAGCATATAGGGTTATTTGGAAAGTGTTTTTCAATGGAAAGCCTGGATTAAGCTACTTGAACATTGAGCATCAAGATCTATAAGGATAGATCAAAACGCTTAATGGTACTTTCAAATGAGCACATACCTTGACATGATCTTGAAGGTGTTCAAGATGGACCAGTCAAAGAAGGAGTTCTTGCCTGAGTTGTAAGGTATGAAGTTAAGACTTAAAGCTCGACCACGGCAGAAGAAAGAGGAAGGACGAAGGTCGTCCCCTATGCTTAAGACATAGGCTCTACAGTATGCTATGTTGTGTACCACACCTGAAATGTGCCTTGCCATGAGTCAGTCAAGGGGTACAAGAGTGATCTAAGAATGGATCACAGGACAGCGCTCAAAGTTATCCTTAGTAACTAGTGGACTAAGGAATTTTCTCGGTTATGGAGGTGGTCAAAGAGTTCGTCGTAAAGGGTTACGTCGATGCAAGCTTAACACCTATCCGGATAGCTCTGAGTAGAGATACCGGATACGTATAATGGAGCAACAATTTAGAATAGCTCCAAGTAGAACAATTATTTGGAATAGCTCCAAATATAGCGTAGAGATTTGCGAAGTACATACGGATCTGAATGTTGCAGACCCGTTGACTAAAACCTCTCTCACAAGCAACATGATCAAACCCAGAACTCATTGAGTGTTAATCACATAGTGATGTGAACTAGATTATTGACTCTAGTAAACTCTTGGGTGTTGGTTACATGGCGATGTGACCTGTGAGTGTTAATCATATGGCGATATGAACTAGATTGTTGACTCTAGTGCAAGTGGGAGACTGTTGGAAATATGCCCTAGAGGCAATAATAAATTGATTATTATTATATTTCCTTGTTCATGATAATCGTTTATTATCCATGCTAGAATTGTATTGATAGGAAACTCAGATACATGTGTGGATACATAGACAACACCATGTCCCTAGTAAGCCTCTAGTTGACTAGCTCGTTGATCAATAGATGGTTACGGTTTCCTGACCATGGACATTGGATGTCGTTGATAACGGGATCACATCATTAGGAGAATGATGTGATGGACAAGACCCAATCCTAAGCATAGAACTAGATCGTGTAGTTCGTATGCTAAAGCTTTTCTAATGTCAAGTATCATTTCCTTAGACCATGAGATTGTGCAACTCCCGGATACCGTAGGAGTGCTTTGGGTGTGCCAAACGTCACAACGTAACTAGGTGGCTATAAAGGTGCACTACGGGTATCTCCGAAAGTGTCTGTTGGGTTGGCACGAATCGAGACTGGGATTTATCACTCCGTGTAAAACGGAGAGGTATCTCTGGGCCCACTCGGTAGGACATCATCATAATGTGCACAATGTGACCAAGGAGTTGATCATGGGATGATGTGTTACGGAACGAGTAAAGAGACTTGCCGGTAACGAGATTGAACAAGGTATCGGGATACCGACGATCGAATCTCGGGCAAGTATCGTACCGCTAGACAAAGGGAATTGTATACGGGATTGATTAAGTCCTTGACATCGTGGTTCATCCGATGAGATCATCGTGGAACATGTGGGAGCCAACATGGGTATCCAGATCCCACTGTTGGTTATTGACCGGAGAATGTCTCGGTCATGTCTGCATGTCTCCCGAACCCGTAGGGTCTACACACTTAAGGTTTGATGATGCTAGGGTTATAAAGGAAGCTTGTATGTGGTTACCGAATGTTGTTCGGAGTCCCTGATGAGATCCCGGACGTCACGAGGAGTTACGGAATGGTCCGGAGGTAAAGATTTATATATGGGAAGTCCTGTTTTGGTCACCGGACAAGTTTCGGGGTCACTGGTATTGTACCGGGACCACCGAAAGGGTCCTGGGGGTCCACCGGGTGGGGCCACCTGCCCCGGGGGGGAACATGGGCTGTAGGGGTGTGCACCTTGGCCTATATGGGCCAAGGGCACCAGCCCCAAGAGGCCCATGCGCCAAAGGATAAGGAAAGGAAGAGTCCTAAAGGGGGAAGGCACCTCCGAGGTGCCTTGGGGAGGAGGGACTCCTCCTAGCCGCACCCTTCCTTGGAGGAAGGGCCAAGGCTGCGCCTCCCCCCCTCTCCCTTGCCCCTATATATATGTGGGGGGTGGGAGGGCAGCCATACCAATGTTCTGGTGCAGCCCTCCCCTTCTCCCAAGTTCTTCTCCTCTCCCGTGGTGCTTGGCGAAGCCCTGCAGGATTGCCACGCTCCTCCACCACCACCATGCTGTTGTGCTGCTGCTGGATGGAGTCTTCCTCAACCTCTCCCTCTCTCCTTGCTGGATCAAGGCGTGGGAGACGTCACCGGGCTGTACGTGTGTTGAACGCGGAGGTGTCGTCCGTTCGACACTTGGTCATCGGTGATTTGGATCACGACGAGTACGACTCCATCAACCCCGTTCACTTGAACGCTTCCGCTTAGCGATCTACAAGGGTATGTAGATGCACTCTCCTTCCCCTCGTTGCTGGTCTCTCCATAGATAGATCTTGGTGACACGTAGGAAAATTTTGAATTTCTGCTACGTTCCCCAACAAATGGATCAAGCAAAGAAAGGGTTCTTGCCTGTATTACAAGGTGTGAAGTTGAGTCAGACTCAATGCCCGACCACTACAGAAGATAGTGAGAAAATGAAAGTCATTCCCTATGCTTCACCCATAGGTTCTATCATGTATGCAATGCTGTGTACCAGACCTGATGTGTGCCTTGCTATTAGTTTAGCAGGGAGGTACCAAAGAAATCCGGGAGTGGATCACTAGAGAGCGGTCAAGAATATCCTGAAATACCTGAAAAGGACTACAAACATGTTTCTCGTTTATGGAGGTGACAAAGAGCTCGTTGTAAATGGTTACGTAGATACAAGCTTTGACACTGAACCGGATGACTCTAAGTCACAAACCAGATACGTATTTTTATTGAATGGTGGAGCTGTCAGTTGGTGCAGTTCTAAGCAAAGCGTCGTGGCGGGACCTACGTGCGAAGCGGAATACATAGCTACTTCGGAAGCAGAAATGCAGGAGTCTGGATGAAGGAGTTCATATCCGATCTAGGTGTCATACCTAGTGCATCAAGTCCAATGAAAATATTTTGTGACAACACTGGTGCAATTGCCTTGGCAAAGGAATCCAGATTTCACAAGAGAACCAAGCACGTCAAGAGATGCTTCAATTCCATCCGCAATCAAGTCAAGGAGGGAGACATAGAGATTTGCAAGATACATACGGATTTGAATGTTGCAGACCCGTTGACTAAGCCTCTCTCATGAGCAAAACATGATCAAAACCAAGACTCCATGGGTGTTAGAATCATTACAATATAATCTAAATTATTGACTCTAGTGCAAGTGGGATACTGAAGGAAATATGCCGTAGAGGCAATAATAAAGTTGTTATTTATAATTCCTTATATCATGATAAATGTTTATTATTCATGCTAGAATTTTATTAACCGGAAACTTAGTACACATGTGTGAATACATAGAAAAACAGAGTGTCACTAGTATGCCTCTACTTGACTAGCTCGTTAATCAAAGATGGTTAAGTTTACTAACCATAGGCATGAGTTGTCATTTGATAAACGGGATCACATCATTAGAAAATAATGTGATTGACATGACCCATCCGTTAGCTTAGCACTATGATCATTTAGTTTATTGCTATTGCTTTCTCCATAACTTACACATGTTTATATGACTATGAGATTATGCAACTCCCGAATACCGGAGGGACACTTAGTGTGCTATCAAACGTCACAATGTAACCGGGTGATTATAAAGGTTCTCTACAGGTGTCTCTGGTGGTGTCTGTTGAGTTGGCATATATCGAGATTAGGATTTGTCACTCCGATTGTCGGAGAGGTATCTCTGGGCCCTCTCGGTAATGCACATCACTATAAGCCTTGCAAGAAAGGTGACTAATGAGTTAGTTGTGGGATGTTGCATTACGGAATGAGTAAAGAGACTTGCCGGTAACAAGATTGAACTAGGAATGATGATACCAACTATCGAATCTCGGGCAAGTAACATACCGATGACAAAGGGAACAACGTATGTTGTTATGCGGTTTGACCGATAAAGATCTTCATAGAATATGTAGGAGCCAATATGAGCATCCAGGTTCCGCTATTGGTTATTGACCAGAGATGAATCTCGGTCATGTCTACATAGTTCTCAAACCCGTAGGGTCCGCACGCTTAACGTTCGATGACGATCGGTATTATGAGTTTATGTGTTTTGATGTACCGAAGATAGTTCGGAGTCCCGAATGAGATCATGGACATGACGAGGAGTCTCGAAATGGTTGATACATAAAGATTGATATATTGGATGACTATATTCGGACACCGGAATGGTTCTGAGGTGTATCGAGTATTTACCGGAGTACCGGGGGGTTACCGGAACCCCCCGGGGGGTTATTGGACCTCATGGGCATAGTAGTGGAAGAGAGGAGGAAGGCCAAGAGGTGGCGCGCGCCCCCCTAGCCCAAACCGAATTGGACTAGGGGGACGGCCCCCTTTCCTTCTCTCCTCCCTCTCCTTCCCCCTTTCTCCTAGTTGGAATAGGAAAGGGGGGCCGAATCCTACTTGGAGTAGGATTGCCCCCCCCCACCTTGGCGTGCCTCCTCCCCTTGGCCGGCCTCGTCCTCCCTCCCCCCTTTATATACGTGGGAGTGGGCACCTCAAAGGCACACCAAAGTTTCTCTTAGCCGTGTGTGGTGCCACTTCCATAGAAACACACCCCGGTCATATCGTTGCAGTGCTTAGGCGAAGCCCTGCTTCGGTAACTCTATCATCACCGTCATCACACCGTCGTGCTGACGAAACGCTACCTCGGCCTCAACTAGATCAAGAGTACGAGGTGCGTCATCGAGTTGTACGTGTGCAGATCGCGGAGGTGCCGTGCGTTTGGTGCTTGATCGGTTGGATCACAAAGACGTTCGATTACATCAACAGTGTTACTTAACGCTTCCTCTTTCGGTCTACGAGGGTACATGGACACACTCTTCCCGCTCGTTGCTATGCATCTCCTAGATAGATCTTGCGTGATCGTAGGAATTTTTTTGAAATATTGCGTTCCCCAACAGTCTACTATACTAGTGTTTTAGCACATAATGTTAAGTTGGAGTTGCGCCTAAAGCTTTAAGCTACATCCATCCATAACTTGAACAATGGACTATGCATTGAATTGCAAGTTTTGTGCGAATAGATTTCAATCAAAGTCATCAGCATTATCCGGGTACTAGTAGTCTACCCCAGAGGTGGAGGATATACATCATACATCATGGTCTCTTCACGACATTAGTACACATCATCCAAGTCTCATAGTCTGCAACATTTAATAGTCAGGCACTTATAGGCGTGTTCTTTCAAGAATGCTATATAGGACAACATCTCAAGGTCTAATGATGTTGTTGTGGTGGATCATGGGCTTATGTTCTACGAGGTTAAATTAATGGATTAGGAAAAAACATGAAGTGAAGGAATGTTTACTCCATTCAGGAGCAATGTTTAGCTAGTTTAAGAAATATGTTTCCCTAACAAAGGGTTATGAAATATGTTGCAATACACGTTTGGAGGATATAAACCAGGGGGATTCTAATAAATCCAGTGTGAGAGGAGGTTAGTCCGAGACACCCATATCCTTTATATGAGAGATTGTAGAGGACTAGACCTCATAGAAACCAAACATATATCAGTGCGACGTAATGGATATATGCTCAATAACAGAATCACATGTATCCTCAATTCATGAAAAAATGATCTTGACCTTGAAAAGTAACGGTTCGGAGTAGACTATTGCTCAAAAATTGACGAGAATTGTTTCATAAGAACTTCTTTTAGACACAAAAGAGGTGGAAAAATCATAAACCAAGAGATTTCCAGTTTGAGCTTACTTGATTAAGTATTGGTGGGTTATTTGATAGAGCAAGTTAGGTATATAGTTGGAGCCAATGTGGGGTACTGATTCTTGGGATTTGGTACAAGTAAACTAATGAATCTCAAGTAATCCTTAAAATATTGGGAAGTAAATTTGAGGCGAACCTAAAAAGGCAAAAGAAAAATCGCAGAGCTGTTGGATTTGAAAAAATTCGACCCCTCACAAATGCATAAATGGAGATGAGAAGATACACTAAAAGCATGACATGTAGTATTTATGAAGAATAAGAGAGTTTCTAGAAATGAAGATCTAGAGAGAATTGACTTCTAAAAAGGGACAGTAATACTAGCTACTCCCTCTGTAAACAAATATAAGAGCGTTTAGATCATTAAAGTAGTGTTCTAAATGCTCTTATATTTCTTTACAGAGGGAGTACTTCCATAAGTTTGCTAATGCAGGGGAAACACTACTCCCTCTTTGAACAAATATAAGATGTTTTAGGTCACTGAAGTAGTGATATAAGATGCCTTATATTTATTTACGAAACGAGTAAATTTTATTTCAAAGGGGGGCATACTGATTCAATGGACTAGTGGATTATTTTGGGTGAACTAGTGACATCCAATGCATTTTAATGATGAGCAGCAACTTATTGAAAAGCTTACAACAAAACATAATGTTGACCTTAGTAGGCCCTTCATTGAAAATGATGTTAAGGATATAATATATACTACCATATAGTATCAATATAGATGAATGACAGCTGTTATATTAATTCCATTGAGTGGTTCGCACTTTGGACACATTATTGGACATCAACTAACCCTTGAATCATTAAGTCTAATGGTTGGTAAGGCAGGCATTGGCGCATGTTGTCTCATGCATTTGTTATTTCAAAGTTTTGCATGGCCCACCCTAAAGGAATAAATCTTTTCATCCTGCATTCTCTCTCATGCTATTTAGTATGTAAAGAGGGTTCTCACTCATGTGTTCTCTCCTCACTGTCAGTACACAAAATGTTAATATAAAGAAAAATTATTCATGGTTGTAAGTGGGTTTAAATATGAAAATATTGCTTCTAGAATTTGTTGCTTCTTAAAACTTTCTAGAATATGTTGTTGGTATACCTCCACTTAATCATTTACATACCGTCATATGGGCCATTCTTATTTCTCTTTGCTGCTTTGAGTATTATATATTGTATATCCTTATTTAATGTTTATATGCATTTGCACGTACAATTACTAGCAAATAGCATGGAAACAAATAAGGCCGCATGACTTAATAATTTCCCTATTCAAATGTCAGGTCTGCTGGCCAGTCATTATGTGATGTAGTTGTTCGCTAACTTCTATGTTCGCATAGTAAATATAGGCAAAATTAATTATGGGATCATCAGCCTAATTCCAAAAGGAGCATTTTGCATATGTGATTACTCTATGTTGATAGCTCTTTGTCAAAATGCTTTCATCAAAAGGGAAAACATTTATGATGGAGTGTCGCCACTACATGAATCTTGAAGGAAGCAATAACTAGGGGTGGTCTGAAAAGTGACTTAAAAAATACTACAACATGGTCAACTAGATTTTCTTTTTCACTTCTAACAAGCAAGATGATTTAATAACAAGTGGATGGGTAGATGTAGAAAAGAAGTATAGAATGGCACCCTTAGTGTCAACCGAATGATTAGGTATGTTCATATTTTTGTAGTCACCAAGGGTTGAGGCAGGATGACCCACTGTCTCCACTCCGCTGCAATATTCATGCTACACCTTAAGATGATGGGAATGACACAGAGAAGTGGTAATATAGTCAGTCTAGTACCACACTTAGTGGATAATAGGGTTGAAATCATGCAATACGATAATGATAACATTTTTGTTCATGTGGTCTTGAATGGTACTTCAATAGATCCTACATCATCATCTATTGCATTTTACCTTATGGCCAAGGCTTCAAAGGTATCTCCCACTTTGAATCCCAATATATCTTGTGATGATGGCAAGAGTGATGATGATGTTGATTATGATGAAGAGAATGATAATGTTGCCTCCTTAAAAACTAAGGGGGAAATGATTTTTAAAGCTCTTCACAAAAATAAACTTGCTCGTTCCAACTTCATGGAAATCATGTCTATTGCCATTGAAGGCAAGAAATACATTGAGGAGTTGGAATCTCATCTAGAGGATCATGAGGTCACCATTGAGAAAATGGAAGCTCATGAGCGTGATTACGCAAATGAGATCGCGGAGCTATCTCAAGCTCTTGAACATGAACAAACCTCATCTGAATCTCTTGAGGAGACCTTTGCTATAGAATTATCTAGAATAAAGGAATCTCGTGATAGAGCACTCGAAGTGGCCAATGATATCAAAACTAAAAATGCTAAGCTTGAAGTTGCTCATGCTAGACTCCTTGAGGATTTTGAGCACCTCGAAAATGGCTCAAGGGTCATCAAGGGTGAGCTCATCAAACTCACTGAGTCTCATGCTCAACTTGAAGCTTCTTACTTAAAAGAGCTTGCCAAGTTGTCTTCTTCTCTTGTTGCTAATGATGATGCTTGTGCTACTAACTCTATCTCTTGTGAAGCATCCATATTGAAGGAGAATGTTGAGCTAAGGTCTCAACTTGAGTTGCTATCTAGCAATTATGGGATGTTGGAAGAAGATCATGTAAAGCTCACAAGCTCTCGTAATGATCTTCTAGTATCCCATAATGTGCTAAAGTTAGCTCATGAGGCCATGCTTGCTAAGGTAACATCTAGTGAGGCTCATGTGCATACTAGCACTACTTTTAGTCAAAATGCTATATTGCCTTGTGCTAGTCCTCGCAATTCATCCATGCATAACATTGGTACATCTTGTGATGAATTTCTTTCCTTGCCTTGTTGCTCTAACGATGAAGCTTATAGTTCCTCTAGTACTTGTGTTGAGACTAACCATGTAGAGGAAATCAAAGAGCTCAAGGCCCAAGTCACTTCTTTGAAGAAAGACTTGGAAAAGAGTCATGAAGGGAAATTCACACTCAACAATATCTTGAGTGTGCAAAAATCCCCCAATGACAAAGGTGGACTTGGATTCAACTCCAACAAGAATAAGAAGTCCAAGGTGAACAAAAAGAAGGGCCAAGAACAAGTCAAGAATTCGGCCAAGATTGTTTGCTTCAAGTGCAAAGTAGAAGGGCATCATGTTAGATCTTGCCCATTGAAGAAGAAGCCCATTAGTGACAAGCAACAAGGGAAGCGGCCACAAGTTCACTCTCATTCTCAACCTCAAGTTGAAGAAAGGCCTCTTCCCAAGAAGACTCAAGCTAATGCCTCTCAAGTTGAGAAATCAAGTGAGAAGAAAGTGAAGAGTAGACATTGCTCCCTATGTCGTGAGAAAGGTTACCTCGCTTCTTCATGCACTAGTGGTAAATTATCCAACCAAATTATTATTGATGATGTCTATTCTCTTGTGAAGGATAAGGTTGGCAATGTGGTTGCCAAGTTTGTTGGTACTCAAAGTGGTTTGAAACAAAGAACCATTTGGGTAACCAAGCCTATTGTGACTAACCTCTTAGGACCCAAGTTGGTTGGGGACCAACAAGCTCAAACTTGATCAATAGGTGATGTTGGAGGTCTTTGGAGACTTGGCTATATTATGAAGAATTAAGGGGACTTCATCATTCTTATTGTCTCAAGCCAAGTCATTCGGATTATCAAGTTTCTACCTTATATCCAATGTTCCTCCTTGCGGTAACTCATGCTTAAATTGTTTACATTGAAAGTTACTTGCCCCTTTGCATGTTTGGCTTTGTTCCTTGCATGTGTTTGTATATGTTGTGCTTCCAACTTGATTATCTTGAGCAATCAAGTATGTGTGTGTTGGTTTGCACATCATGTACATGTGTGTCGTTCGTTGAGCCTTTGTGCATCTTGGTCATATCTTAGTTGGCTCTTGTGAGAGATTAATGGAATATCCCATTATGGGGAAGTGATGTGCTTTGTGCACTTCACAATCCTATGAAGGTGGGTACATGGGGAATACCACTTAGTATTGATATTGCAAGCTTATCTAGTCACTATGTGGTATGTCTTCTCATGAGAAATTCAAATTCTAAATAGTCCATTAATTATCTCTTGTTGGATCCTTTTATTTGCCTCTTGTTTATCCTTAATTGGTATCACATTATGGGGGAGTAATATGCTATGTGTATATTACTAGCCTAGAAAATGTGTATATTTGAGATATTGTCACCTAGTGTTGATATTGTAAATTATCTTGTTCCTAGGTGGCATGTTAGCTCTATAAGATGCAATTTGCTTTTTGTTTGGTGTGAAGATGATGTCGGATATCCTTGCTATCTACCACCGGGAATTATTTCCAAATACTTCTTGTCTTTTGACAATTGGTACTCTCTTTAGTGTGGTAGAAATTATTGATCATCTTTACATTGGTTTTTGCTTCTTTTTGACTTTTCTCTTGCCAAGGCTTGTTTCAACTCCTTTTGTCTTCCATACCTCTTGTGGATCTAGTTTATTTCTTGATCTTGTCTAGTGTTGTCTAGATATAGTGAAAGTGGTGATCCCACCTTATGCATTTTGTATTCAAATGCAAATTCTCTATAATGCACTAGTCTTGGGGGAGCTATCCTATTTTCTATAAAACACTCACCTTGTGATCCTTTTCAAGTGTGTGTTGGTGGAATGCAAATCGTTTCTTTTGGTACTTTGTGCCATCATGAAACTTTGTAGAGCACTTGGTTTGTTTGGAACCTTTCTCTCTTTTGGGAGTTTTACATCTTTTATTTTGAGTGTATCAATGGATATCTCATTCCTTGATGTATCTTTTATGGATATCCTCCAAGTGATGTTTTATTCATTTGGTATCTTTTCTTCTCTTGGTTTTCCTTTGTCTTTTGGTATCGGTTCTTGAAAGTATTGAGCATGCATATTTTCTTCATGTAGTATCTTTGGCATGCTTTCTTTCCTTGACCCAATATATGAGGGAAACTCCACCTAGTCTCAAATTGGATGAGATGTGCATGAAATTCATTTTCGTATCTATATGCACATATCTATGTGGAGTTTGTCCTATGTATATTGGTGTTTCTAACTCCTTGGTCCCAATGAGTTTGGGTACCATTTTGTTTGTGTTGTTGTTCTAGGAACAATTGGAGATGCATTGGATGCTCGGCTCACTCACAAGGAAGGTGGTGTCACCATGTGCTTACTGGAGTCAAGCTAGGATGCTCAATGAACTACTATCTACTACCTTCAATTGGTTTCTTCTACATCCTCCCAATGATATCTCGGTAACAAGTATCTATTCATGCATTCTTTTCTTGCATTCAACCTTGTGTAGGTTGCATCTTGGCATGATATTCATTCCATCCTGTGATACTTGTTCCCTTTCTCAAAGCATCTCAACAATGATCTCATGTTGCTAGTTGTGATGTATTTGATGGTTGTGTAGTAGGAATTCATTTATATACAATAAGACCATATCTAGCCATGTGCTATGCTTTCAAGCAAATATCTTATTGGTATATTTATGATTTCCTTGTGGATATCTTGTTCCTCGTGTTGCAACTATTTCGGGTGTACATCCTTCTTCATATATATATATATATATATATCATCATGATTTCGTCTACCTAGAATCTTATACACTTGAGAAAAGTTGTATATCTAGTTGATATCCTTTCTTTCACGTCCACCTTGTCTTTCTTATGTTATTTCTTTGGTGGATCCGTGAAAGCTTTTGCCTTGAGTGCGTGTCTTATCTCGTTGCATCTTGATGCACTCTTGTGTGGTGAAGATTATTTTTCTCATGCTTATCTTTATGAGGCTTTTGCCATCTTAATTGGTATCCATCGTCTTGATGGGGCTTTCATCTTCTATCTTCACCACGGGTTGTCACAAGCATAAGTTTTTTATATGCTTATTAGTAAGCTTGTGAACCCATTTGCTAGTTGTGTGTGGGAATGATAGGCCTTGCACCGTGTGCCTCATTCTTTCAAGACTTTATCGATGCTTAATGCTCATCCGTACATTAGTCTTCTCAAGTGCATTGCCTTGACTCACACACATCATTTTGGTTGAGCCCATTCTTAAGTTGCCTCTTTTACTTGTTGCTCAACCATGTGTTTGTTGCATGTACTAGGCTTAGTTTCCTATATGCTCACTTGCACTTGTTGTAAGTTTCTATTGATTTTGGGGGAGCTATGATCCTATTTTGTGCACTTTGTATCCAAATACAAATATTCTTATGTGTGCACAAATCATGGGGAGCTTCTCTAGTTTCTTTAGAACACTTCTTTGCTCATATCATAATATCTTTTATTCTTGTGGCTCGTAGGATCATTGGTCTAGTTGGTTCAATTGGTATCTTTTTATAGCTTGCTTCAATTGGTATCTTTTGATTGCTTGATTGCTTGTTTCTCTCTTTGTTATGTCTTTGTGGCATATCTTTCTTTTGCAATCTTTGGGCTTCAATATAGTTTGTCTTCCTCCAAGTATTTACTGTTGGATATGTGTATTGCATTCCACTCTCTTTTTGAGAAATACACAATTTATGGAGGAACTCAATCTATATTGGCCTTCTAAGCTTTTCGCCCATTTTGGCAATCGATGCCAATGGGGGAGAAGTTTCAGAGAGTTTTGTGGATAAGTCTTTAGAGTTTTCTCCTTGCTTTGGTTTTGTTCCTAAGCTCTTGCATCTCATACGCATGCATTATTGGTTGTTGCATTGCATGGTGATGCATAATTACTTGTATAAACTCTCTTGAAAGTGATTGTCATCAATTACCAAAATGGGGGAGATTGAAAGAACATGCGGTGCCCCCATGTTTGGTTTTGGTAATTGATGACAATCTCTATGTACTAATGGTTGCCTTGAGTTATATTTGAAGGTTTTGTCCATAGGCTTTTCTTGGAGTACATGTGTTGGTTTCAAGGAGAGTTGGTGCCGACCAAGGTGCTATTCAAGGAATTATCCAAAGATTGGTCATGTGAGAGTTGAGCTTATTGCAAGCATGTCTTGAAGAAGAAGATTGTGTGATCATTCATGTCTACCTTCGAGACATCATCCAAATGAAGAGAATTGGAAAGATTCAAGGTTGATCAAGATTAAGTCAAGAATGAATCAAGTTGATCAACTCACAAAGCGCAGAAGATGTACCGAGAGGGATCAACTGATCCCATGGTATGGTAAGCATTGTCAATTTCGCTTTGTGTACTAACCCATGGTCTTCGTGAGAGTTCTTTGTGGGGTTAGGTTGCGGTGTGCAAGTTCAAGTGGAGCATCATGAAGAGATCAAATGCTTGAGGCTTGCCGTCCATTGTGGTGACAATGGACATGTGAAGATGTGCGGAAGAGTGGCTCACCCATAGTGAAGTATGGGGGAGCAATCAACTAGTCTTCATCGAGCCAACACAATCAAGAAAGGTGGTCCAACTTGAGGAAGTCAAGATCGTCATCATCTAGCTCAAGTGGACCATGTGCAAGGCAAAGGTTTGCCCTTGATAGGTTTTCTATTTTACCGGTCTCATGATGGTAGTTGGGAGACCGGGTTATAGGATCGATTGCCGTACTATCAAGGGGGGCTCTCGATGAGTAGTTTGATCGTATCGTTCGTTGAGAGCTCAAACCAATGCATCCTTGCATCATCTTTCTTGGTTCCTGTTTGGTTCTCTTTGTGAGTCTTAGAGCTTATGGTCATCTTGATGACAAGCTCGAGTTCATCGAAAACGGAGTTCAGATGCATCTTCTATGATGTTTTCGATGTTGGAGGTTTTGTCGGTTCTTCTCTGTTGGAGGTTTCACTCCTCTATTTGTTAGGCATACCTTCTGTTGGGGATATCACTACTGGGCGTAAACCGGCCTATCTGGGCCGGGTTAACTTCGTCAGTAGTTAACTATGTTAAAGCCCAAGAAGGCAGATGAGGGCTTAAGGCCCATAGTCGGTTCAAGGCCTGTAGCCATAAACCGGCGTTGGTATGTAACTTGTATTGTAAGTTAGGAATAAGTAGAGACCAAACCGGACATATCTATGATCCGGTATTGGGACTCTGTGAACCGACGGGTGTCACCCGTGTATATAAGGGGACGACCCGGCGGCGGTTCAAGGACAACAGACAACAACTCGAGACCTAGGCGAAGCTTGTTTGCTCCCTAGTCATCGAAACCCCATCAATTCCATCACAACTAGACGTAGGCTTTTACCTTCATCGAAGGGGCCGAACTAGTATAAACTCTCTTGCGTCCCTGTGTCTGCTTTAACCCCTTCAAGCTAACCCGTTGCGATGGCTCCACGACTAAGTCCTTTCACGAGGACATCTGCCATGACAAAACCACGACAGTTGGCACCCACCGTGGGGCTATCGCACGATGGTTTCAAGTTCTTGGAAGGCCGCTTTGAAGGACTCGAGGGCTATGCTGTGGGCCGGATGACTAAGAGTCGTCGCGGCAAGTTCTACATCGATGATGCAGGCTGGGGCCCCGAGGTCGGCTCAGTTGAGTACGGGTACCGGGTCCCCTTTGGTGGCATACACGTTTTCATCGGCAAGATCGGTGAACCGGGCCCTGAGCCGGACATCTGCACCGACCTCGTCGAAACGGCTCAGCGTGCGCGATCCGCCTGGGTTAAACCGGCCGTGAAGCGTGCCTTCGTGGGAGTCATCCATGGAGGAAGTTATGAGGATGGATCGGAATCTCGCGGCGAGACCGTCGTTTATTCCGGCGACGAGTCATTAACCGGAGAAACCGAATCTCTATATCAGCTATAAGATGGCCGGATTGGGGGTTGTTCCGATGGCGACAGTATTCCAGACCCCTCTGATCTACCCAACCGAGTTGGAATATTCATGGCCGGCACGCAAGCAGCGCTTCATTCTTCGACCGCTGCGCCAATAACCTCCGGTTCAGTAGCGGCGACAGCTGCCAGGGCAGGAAGCTCTGTACGCCCGCCGGCTCAAGTTCTATCAGATCTATTTGATGCATTGGCTGTGCTTATGGCAGAAGCTAACCCGGCGGATCAGGACGTACACAATGCGGAGATTGCAAAGGTGAAGGAACAGATCACCCAGGCCAAGGCGGACCTGGCAGCTGAGAATGCTAGGATGACCACAGAGCGGGCCGCTTTAGACGCACAAGCCTACAGGCTCATGTTGGACCAGAACGCGTCGACTGAAGTCATGAAGAGGAAGTATCGATCCCGTTTGCCTTCGATTTTTGAGGCCAGAGACCTTTTCAACACCCTAGGAGCAGGAACCAGTAATCTGCTGGAGGGAAACCGGGCGGAAGCTCCTGGGACCGGCGCGCCGATTCAGCCCCGTCTGATGGATCTGCCTCGTGAAAACATTGTTATACCTCAGGCTGTTTCAACACCTCCGGGTCACTACTCCAACCCGATGGACAATCTCGTTGCCGCTGCTGCACGGCTGGAGGCCATTCCAATTGAGGTGACTCACCGCAGGCGGTAGAGACGCGACGGGTCAAGGAGCTTCTTAGGACAGCTTTGGTCCAACAGGAAGCATACTCGTACAGCCGCGACCGGATCCACTCGACCCCTCGTCCAAGCCGGAGCTATAGCAGGCGTATGGATGAACCGGCAGTGTCAAGTAATGAACGACATGGAGTACCCCGCGGCAACAACCCGGCGGGTGGTGCTGATAACGCTCAGGAAGTGGTGGACCGGGCCCGAGCGCGCAGGGAGGCCGAGTTAGCCGCACAGTATCAGGCTCGGCAGCTTACGCCGGTTCGTCCAACTATCTCGGTCGAACCCGGTGTTACTTCTAGTTCTTTGGGGGTGCCTTGCCTTGTCCCCGCTTTACGCAATGTGCGCCTGCCCAAGGATTTCAAGGGCCCGCGCAAGGTACCAAATTACACGGCGGATCAACCCCCAGAGACGTGGGTGGAGAGCTATGAGATGGCCATGGAGATGCTTGATGTGGTTGATGTGGCATGTGTGAAGTACTTCACCATGATGCTTGAAGGAACGGCCCGCACTTGGTTAAAAAGCTTACCGGCCAAATCTATCAGTTCATGGGCCCAATTACGAGCCCGGTTTATCAGTAACTTCAAGGATACATGTAAGCAGCCTATGTCGATAGTGGACTTAGCTGCCTGTGTCCAGGTGGAAGGAGAATCGACGACTCATTGGGTGCGCCGGGTCTCGCAGGTTCTGCATTCATCAGATCGCATCAACGCTGACACCGCGGTTATAACCCTAGAAGGCAATTGCCGGTTTGGGCCCCTAAAGCTGAAGTTAGGACGGATGAAGCACCATTGCACTGACATGGGGACCCTCATGGCTGCCTTGGTAAAGTATGCTGATTCTGATAGTACCAAGGATCCCGAGTCTGATGATGACAAGACAGGGAAGGGAAAGAAGAACAACAACTCCAAAGGTCAGCAGCATCACTCGGCAGGTAACGGTAGCGGAGGCAAGCGTAAAGCGGATGGCAACATGGACTTCGTGGCTAATACCAACGCGCAGGACAAGGGTCAGCGACGCAAGGGTAAACTGCCGAATCGCGGTGGAGCGCCTAACCCTAACCCGGACCGCTTAAATTATCTATTGAACCAGCCCTGTCCAAAGCATGGGACGAAGGAGGTGCCAGCAAACCACCTTTGGAAGGATTGCTTCATTATGCAGGAGTTCAAGAATTCTAATGCTTTCCAGTATGATCACGGCTCCGGCGGTGGCTCAGGATCCGGGCCGGGTTACGATGGAGGAAATTCCGGTTTAGGGTTTAATGGTAATCCGGGCGGACATAACAATCAAAATAATCAAAACAACCAGGGTGATTACAACCAGCAGCAGCAACAGTCGGGTTACCAGAGCAACCCAAAATAGTTGCATAGTGGGCAGTACCATGTCTTCACCACTAGCTTGGACAAGCGAGACCGGAAAGTTCAGAGGCGGGCAGTCAACTCTGTTGAACCGGCCGTGCCCCGTTATCTGCACTGGTCTGAACAGCCAATCACATGGAGCAGAGAGGATCACCCTCCCCAGGTTGATAATCCGGGTCAGTTGGCTCTGGTGGTGGCGCCTCAAGTGGGAGGTTACAAGTTCACCAAGGTGCTCATGGATGGAGGGAGCAGCATTAATATCTTGTACTATGAGACCTTCCGTCGTATGGGACTAACAGATAAAAATCTCAAACCGTCCAATACGGTGTTCCACGGTGTGGTACCTGGCAAGTCAGCATATCCTGTTGGTAAGATAGCTCTGGAAGTGGCCTTTGGAGATGATCATGATTTCAGGTCAGAAACATTGACGTTTGAAGTGGTGACAATCCAAAGTCCATATCACGCCCTGTTTGGGCGACTGGCCTACGCCAAGTTTATGGCATGGCCCTGTTATGTGTATTTGCAGCTCAAGATGCCGGGTCACAAGGGGACAATAACGGTTCACGGAAGCCGTAAAATCGCTTTGGAGTGCGAGGAAGGAGATGCGGCCTATGCAGAGTCGGTTTGTGCCACCGAGGAGCTGAAGTATTATAAGGACAATGTTGATCCGGCGGACATGACTCCATTAAAGAAGCCAACTACGGAGCATGATCCAGCCCTGAAGTTCAAATCGGCAGCTGAAACTAAGCTTGTTGACTTCGTGCCTGGCGATTCGTCCAAGCAGTTCAGCATCAGTGCCAACTTGGATCCGAAATAGGAAAGCGCGCTCATCGAGTTCATCCGTGAGAATCGGGACATTTTTGCATGGAAGCCCTCTGACATGCCAGGTGTACCGAGGAAACTCGCTGAGCACACCCTTAATGTGGATCCTAAATACAAACCGGTGAAACAGTTCCTCCGCCGGTTTAACGAAGAAAGACGCAAAGCGATTGGAGAAGAGGTAGCCAGGCTCTTAGCAGCTGGCTTTATTATTGAAGTTTTCCACCCTGAGTGGCTTGCCAATCCGGTGCTGGTCCTTAAGAAAAACGGCACCTGGCGCATGTGTGTGGATTATACAGATCTCAATAAGGCTTGTCCAGCAGATCCTTTTGCCCTCCCCCGTATTGATCAAATTATTGATGCTACGGCGGGTTGTGAGCGTTTGAGTTTTTTGGATGCATATTCTGGCTATCATCAGATCAAAATGGCAGTTAAGGACTAGGAGAAGACGGCATTCATAGCTCCCTTTGGAGCCTTCTGCTATGTGTCTATGCCCTTTGGGCTCAAGAGTGCCCAGGCAACTTATCAACGGTGTGTACAAAATTGTCTTCACAAGCAGATTGGCCGTAATGTACATGCTTACGTGGATGATATCGTGGTTAAGTCAAGGGAGAAGGAGACTCTGGTTGACGACTTGAAGGAAACCTTTGATAACCTGAGGACGTACAAGATGATGCTTAATCCGGCCAAGTGTGTCTTTGGTGTACCGGCTGGCAAGTTATTGGGTTTTCTGGTGTCCAACAGGGGAATCGAGGCTAATCCGGAGAAGATCACAGCCATCACCTCCCTGGGTAAACCGAAGTGTATCAATGATATTCAATGCCTGGCAGGCCGGATTGCCGCGTTAAGCCGGTTTATCAGCCGCCTTGGTGAGAAGGCAATCCCTTTGTATCAGATGTTGAAGAAGACGGATCAATTCGTCTGGAGTTCTGCTGCTAATGAAGCATTTGAGGACTTAAAGCGGCAATTGGCCAATCCGCCTGTGCTCGCCGCTCCCATTGACAAGGAGCCATTACTGCTATATGTTGTTGCTAATGCTCGTGCGGTCAGTGTGGCTATTGTGGTGGAGCGAAAAGAGGCAGGCAAGGAGCATCCGGTTCAACGTCCGGTTTATTATATCAGCGAGATACTCATTGAGTCGAAGCAAAGGTATCCGCATTGGCAGAAGCTGGTATATGGAGTTTTTATGGAAAGCCGAAAGCTTAAGCAATACTTCCAAGGGCACCCCATTATGGTGGTCAGTTCTGCTCCCTTGGGGGATATCATCCAGAACCGGGAAGCGACTGGCCGGATTGCCAAGTGGGCTATAGAGCTTGGGCCGCACGGGTTGAAGTATGTGCCTTGGACGGCGGTTAAGTCTCAAGCACTTGTTGATTTCATCAATGATTGGACGGAACTGCAAGCACCTGAAGAAAAGCCGGATCACACATATTGGACCATCCATTTTGACGGATCCAGGCAATTGGAAGGCTCGGGGGCTGGAGTCGTATTAACTTCCCCACGTGGTGATAAGTTTTGTTATGTTCTCCGCTTAATGTTCCCTTGTACTAACAATGCAGCTGAGTATGAAGCCTTGCTCCATGGTCTCCGGATGGCTAAGGAGATGAATCTAAGTCGAGTTAAGTGCTTCGGTGACTCGGACCTCGTGGCTCAACAAGTGTCTGGCACTTGGGATTCCAAGGACCCACTCATGGCAGCATATCGTCGTGAGGTGGATATTGTTGCAGGTCACTTTAAAGGCTATCAGGTGGACCACATGGACCGACGGAAGAATGAAGCGGCGGACGCTTTGAGCCGGCTGGGCTCTCAGCGCAAACCGGTCCCGCCCAATGTTTTTTTGGATGTGCTGCACAACCCGTCGGTCAAGCTCCCTGGTGAAGTGGATTTGGCTATTCCTGATCCAGAGACTCAATTGGTGGCAGCTCTTCATGTCATTTCGGATTGGACGCTTCCTTAACTGGCGTACATGAACCGGGGCGAGTTACCAGAGGATGAGACTCTGGCCCGACAGATAATCCGGCGGTCCAAGTCCATGACTATTGTCAATGGCGAGTTGCATCATTGCAGTGTATCAGGGGCATTTCAACGCTCTGTGTCTCCTGAAGAAGGCTGTGAAATTTTGCATGAGATTCACGAAGGAGATTGTGGTCACCATGCCAGTTCAAAATCTTTGGTGGCTAAAGCGTTCCGCCATGGCTTCTATTGGTTAATTGCTCATGCTGATGCGGAGGATCTGGTCAGACGATGTGATGGTTGCCAAAAGTTTTCAAGATGTGCTCATGTGCCGGCTCAAGAATTGAGAATAATTCCAATTACTTGGCCGTTTGCGACTTGGGGGCTGGATATGGTTGGGCCTTTCAAAAGGTCCAAAGATAAGAAGACCCACCTCCTGGTGGCGGTTGACAAGTTTACAAAGTGGGTGGAGGCAGAACCTGTTAGCAAGTGTGATGCGGCCATGACGGTTCAGTTCATCAAAAAAGTGATTTTCCAATTTGGCTTTCCACACAGTATCATCACAGATAATGGTACCAATTTGTCCAAGGGTGCCATGAAGGAGTTCTGCGAACGAGAGCACATCCGGCTTGACGTTTCATCCATAGCGCACCCACAGTCCAATGGTCAAGAAGAAAGGGCTAATCAAGAGATCTTGAGAGGCATCAAGCCCCGGCTTATGGTTCCTTTGCAGAGAACACAGGGTTGTTGGGTAGAAGAGTTACCATCTGTGTTATGGAGCATCAATACCACACCCAACAGATCAACAAGATACACACCATTCTTCATGGTCTATGGAGCGGAGGCGGTTCTCCCTAGTGATATCCGTCATGATTCACCTCGTGTGGCAGCTTATGTTGAAGCGAACAACGAGACAGCACGGCAAGATGCTTTGGACCGGTTGGATGAAGAGCGTGACATAGCAGCTGCTCGCTCGGCGATTTACCAACAGGATCTTCGTCGTTATCACAGTCGCCGGGTTAGAACCAGAACCTTTCAAGAGGGAGATTTGGTACTTCGGCTCATCCAAGATAAGACTGATATGCATAAGTTATCCCCACCTTGGGAGGGACCTTTCATGGTCAGCAAGAATCTGCACAACGGGTCATACTATCTGATCGGTATTCGACAGCATAAAGACTCACGTACATCAGAGGAAGAGATCAACAGGCCGTGGAACATAGCTCATCTTCAGCCTTACTATACCTGAGCTATTGGCTCTACTTATGTACATATTACGATGATGTATATGTTATGATTAATATAATAAACCGGAACCTCAGCTAAAGCGGGGTATCTGTTCTTTTACATCATGTGTGGTTACACGGAGTTGTCCTAAAGCGGCTTCCGGTTTACCCCTTGAATTAGCTTTTCAAAGCATCATATAATATCACTTGGGGGCTTGGTCGTATCCGAACCAATGCAACACCTTTTGATAGGCGAAAGCCACCAGATCACTTGGGGACATGGTTAAGTCTGAACCAGTCACGCCTCTTGATCGGCCTAAGGCTACAGAATCACTTGGGGGCTTGGTCGAACCCGAACCATTGCCACGCCTCTTGATCGGCATAAATGCCACGGTTTCATTTGGGGACCTGGCTGACTTGAACCATAGCTACACCTATCGGGAGCTTGGTCGTGTCCGACCATGGTAACGCCATCTGATCGGCTCAAATAAGCCTCTTTTTGCAAACGGTTTTATCATTGCCTTTGCTTCACAATTTTCTTTGATAGATATTTCTTTCTTTTTGTTGGGTTTTTAAACCGACAAAGTTTTAAACCAGTTCAAACTGTCCATTGACGGAACACGGTCCATTATTAATCCGGAGACTATTTGCCCGGTTTGATTTTTTATAAACATCCTATTACGGAGTAACACGGTGTTTTATTATAACCCAGCACGGTTTACATGGTAAACCAGCATTATATATATACAGGAGCTGCTATCTCCTCCAACAGTGTGGGTTTATAAACCTCCGCTTCAAGATTGGCCAAGCCAACTTCATGCCCAATGATGGCAGGTATTATGTATCCCAAAGATTTGATCATATGCTTAATTTTCAGATATTTTGATTTCATATATACAAACATCATACTCCGCCTGACGGTACAACCGTGGTGGCACTTTAAGATTTTTTATATTGCAGAAAATGCTTTGGAAAGTTCATCACCCAAAGGAAGAACAAGTTGCAGTAATTATGCACGAAGGCATATCAAAATCAAGAGTATCGACTAGCCTATTACAAGGCAACACGGTGCCCAAAATAAGATCATTGTTTTTTCACAAAGGAGAAGCAGTTTAAACCGGCTTCCGGTTCAAGCTTGGTCACTAGACTGGCCTGATGGTTGTGGGTCATCCCGCGCCGCTTCAACTTCAGCTTCTCTACCCAGCGGCTGGAAATCAACAGTTGTCCAGTCGATTCCCACTAATGCTTGAAAGACAGCTTCATCATGGATTAGCAACGACGGTTCAATATCGGGAGCCTAAGTATGCTTACGGATTGGAGGAATAAGGTTTTCCGCTTCAGGAATGGGTGCAACTACTCGCTTGTTTTGGTTGTCATATTGGGCTTGATAATGAGACAAGTCTGCTTCTTCAACCAATTGACAAGCTAGCGGACGCACCTCCCAGTTTATTGCTCGCAGATCCGCTTCACTAAACTCTGACCCGTCTTCCTTCAAGCTGGGATAGCCCTGAGCCGCTTCAACAGGATCAAAATCCGGCACCCAAGCTTTTGCCCGGATTAAGGCATTGATTGCACCGGTCCGAGCAGCAGATTTCTTCAGCTCTTCAACCCGGGCAGGAAGCATCGACAGTCTCTTCAGAGTGTCCTGAATCAAAGTGGGCACCAAATTGTTGTGGGATGCAGTAGAGATGATTCGTTGTGCACCAGTGTACAGTTGTTCGATCAATGTGTAGGCGGCTTTCAATTTCTTCCGCACATCTGACCCCAAGTGACCAATGCGTGTCCCTGAAATATTACAAAGGTTTAACAAACCGGCATCTCTATAAGACGGCCGAATCAATCAAACCAGCTTACCAAAGATAGCAGCGGTCATGGCATGCACATGCCGCTTTATGCTGGTCAGTTCGTCCACCACCGGTCTCAGTGCAGCCTCGGCATCTTCTGCTCGTTTGGTTAAAGCGGATTTTTCAGTGGCCCAATCCGCCCGCTCCTTCTTGAAATCCTTCTTAAGTTGTTCCATGACGCTTAAGGCGCCGGCCAACTCCTCTTTTGCTTTTGAGGTTTCAGTCTGTTGGGACTTCAGATTTTCTTGGAGATCGGCGACTTGGTTTTCTTTTGCCTTCAGCTCACCTGCATATAGACAGTTGTATGATTCAGCAAGCAGTGCAAGAATTAAAGCGCCAACCACATAACAAGTTATGCACTTGGCGCTTGGGGGCTAATGCCTATTTGATCTTCATATTTCACTTGATTATAAAGTCCCAAGATCAATACAAGTATTCAACTTGGCACTTGGGGGCTAATGGCTATTTGCTCGAATACATTTTGATGATGCGATCTCAATTACTTAAAGTCCCGGTTTAACTACACTAAGTTGAACCGGCCCTTGGGGGCTACATCAGCGAATTCCGAAGCATTGGGATTTATATTAGCAAGTCCCGGTTTGGATGAAGATTCTAAACCGGCCCTTGGGGGCTAGGAGAGTTAACAAGATTGAAATATCCAAACAGGAAAAAGTACATGAAAGTTACCTCAAATTTCTCTTTCATCATATTCACCAGACCAGCTTCATAATCACGGCTGGTATACAGCCGGTTCAGGTAGCTAGAATGAAGATCTTGGGCATTCAGAGCAGCATAGGTCGCCAAGTCAACATTCCACTTGCCTTTGCCCATGGCAGCAAATTCTTCTTTGGCGGTATGCTTGGATAGAACAACAGGGTTGCTGGGCTTTGTACGGCCAATGCCAGTAATTACAACTTCATCATCCTTAGCATCACCGGTTTGCACTGGCGCAGTCGGTTTGTCAGCAAGCTGGGATGGACTGGTGGATATTCCAAACCGGATGGGGCTTGTGGGCTGGTCGACAGGACTTGGGGTATTAATAGGCCTTTCTTCAGCAATAAAATCGTCATCTTGCTGTGGTGGATCATTAGGTATATCTTCAGGAATAGCCGCTTCAAGATCTGGTGTTTTACCCGGTTCAGGGACGGCGTCCTCCTCGGCCGCTTTATCCAGGCGAGCCTTCTTGCTCGGCCTAGGCTTGGCCCTGAAAGGAATAACAAAGTCAAATACAACATATGTTCCAAGGTGATGTACCGGAAATATTATGATAAATATAGCTTACCCAAGCACCGTTTTGAGCGGTGGCAGCTGAGTAGCCGATGACTCGCCAGAGGATGAGTGGGAAGTAACCTGATAATCGGAGTCAGATGGATTGAGAGGTTGACGAAAACAGCCTGCTTTAGGACAAGCACTGACAAGCAAATTAGAGACCTCTGAACAGCGTTTCCGAACCGGACTGTTCGGTAAACCGGCGGAGGTAACTACCTGGCCGCTGTGCCGGGTTGTGCGGCGAGCTTCATGCTGTTGGGTCTTCATAAGAAATTTGGGATCCAAGTAAGCAAGAGGATGAGAAAATTTAACCTTCCGGTTTGCCTGGCGGATTTTTAGTGAAGGCAAAGGGTCTGAATCGGAAGAGAGAGTAATTACCTCTGCAGCATCAGCATGGCTGGCTTCGGCATCATCCTAACAAATATCATCATCAATAAGGCGCATGAAAAATAAGCCAAGTGAGTCAAGCTCTACCTCAAGGTCCGGATTACCCACATCATCATCAGGGGCCGGATCAGAAGATGCAGTGGTTTTCTTCTTATGAGCAGGCCGTTTCACGACTTTAGTCTTTGGCCGGGTTGGTCGTTCCGGTTTGTCTATTTTTTCTGGCTTCTCCTATGGAAGTTTCTTGCTCCAAAACGGATCATTACCCTGTTTAAACAGACATTGATATTAAACAATGACCAGATATATCAATAACAGGTTCAGTAAAAAGAAAAATCAAACTCTTACAGCTGGCGGTTTGTTGGTGGCACGGAAGGGAAGCAGGCCGGTTCGAGCACAGACGTGTTCCGGTTCATCAGCATTTTATTCACAACCTCTGTGATTTCTTCGTCGGTGAGCTGGATGTTAGCATGTCGCAGTGGGTCATCAACACTGCCAGTATACTCGCACATCAAACCGGAGCGCTGACTAAGGGGAAGTATGCTCTACGATATCCAACAGCGAGCGAGATTAACTCCTGTTAAACCATTGGCCATGAAAGCTCTGAGCTTGGACAGTTGAGGAGCGTATTTGCTTGTCTCTTTGGCAGTCAACCTTTGTGGAAAGGGGTGTGTATTGCTAAGCCGCTCCGGACGAAAGCCAGGCAAAGTATTTTCACCAGCAGGGGAGGTGTCTTTGCAATAGAACCATGTTTGATTCCACTCTTTGGGGTGGCTGTGCAGTTTGGCATGAGGGTATGTGACCTCTTTCCTTTTCTGAATCGCCACACCACCCAATTCCGTATTGGAACCGTCAGTAAACTCAGTACGGCGGTTTAGATGGAAGCAGTCTCTGAACAACTCAACTGTAGGCTCCTCTTGAAAGAACACCTCACAGAGCACTTGGAAGTGACACATGTTTGTAACAGAGTTGGGGCCAGTGTCTTGTGGGCGGAGTTGAAAATCGGCCAAAACATCCCGGTAAAATTTAGAACCGGGCGGCTTAAAGCCCCGGGCTAAGTGATCTACCAAAACGACGACCTCTCCTTCTTGAGGTGTGGGAGGGCATTCTTTGCCAGGGACCCTCCAATGGATGGTGTTTTTGCTGCCTAAAGCGCCGATCAGGACTAAATTGTTCAGTCGAGTCTCTGTGACGCGAGAAGGAACCCAGTTGCACTCATATACTTGCTTGGCCATGATGAAATCTACAAGATAGGTGATTCCGGTTCAAGAATGCATTGATTAAAGTACACTGGTATGTACAATGTTAAACCGGAGACAGCTCTATCTAAACCGGAGTTTTATGAAGCAACAGCATCTGGCGGTTCAACAAGGGGACTAATGGTATATACCGGTTTGGCAATTTTTCTACAAAGTTAAACCGCCGAATCTAAGCATTGAAACAGTTGAGACTGCGGATGGGTAAGTGTACAGAAACAGATTTCACAAGATTTCTCTACGGCGACGGATCTGAAGCAAGTTCAAAAAAGAAGGAAAATATTCAAGGTTCAAAAAAAAGAACAGTACCGAATCAATGGGCAGAAATACAGGTAGATCTATGGTCTTGAGGCATGTAAGTGAAGCCGGATGCTAAAAACTACCGCTACACAGAGCAAAGGTTCATAGGTTCATCTAAGATCTATCATATGAGTATGAAGCAGACGATGAACACTGAAGAACTTGGAAACCCTAGAACGGATCTACGGAGGAAAAGGTGAAGAACTCACCGGAGCCGAGGAAGAAACAGAAGGTCACCGCGATGCTCTGGTACAATCAGGGTGATGCAGCGGCCAAGGTTGGAGCAGAGGTCGTCGACGGCGGCGGAGCTCCGAAGCTAGACGACGCGGGGAAGACGAAGCAGAAGGGCACGAAGGGGAAAAATAAATGACCCTTCGGTCCTATTTATAAGGCAAGGGACATGTGTCAGGCGCGAAAATCAAGGGACCGTGGGTTTGGAAACAAAGCTGTCGCCTCAATTGTCGCAGACCTATTAAACAAAAAAGGTATCATGGATAAGTTTCTTTATAACAGGTGACGTCACGCCGGTTTACAACGACCAGAGAAGATGACATCACGGCGGTTCAACAAACTACAAGAAGATGTTGAAGATGAAGATTTTTGTTAAGGATTGACATGAACCTGTTCAAATCAATCTGGGGCCTAATGTTGGGGATATCACTACTGGGCGTAAACCGGCCTATTTGGGCCGGGTTAACTTCGTCAGTAGTTAACTATGTTAAAGCCCAAGAAGGCAGATGAGGGCTCAAGGCCCATAGTCGGTTCAAGGCCTGTAGCCGTAAACCGGCGTTGGTATGTAACTTGTATTGTAAGTTAGGAATAAGTAGAGACCAAACCGGACACATCTATGAGCCGGTATTGGGACTCTATGAACCGACAGGCGTCACCCGTGTATATAAGGGGACGACCCGGCGGCGGTTCAAGGACAACAGACAACAACTCGAGACCTAGGCGAAGCTTGTTTGCTCCCTAGTCATTGAAACCCCATCGATTCCATCACAACTAGACGTAGGCTTTTACCTTCATCGAAGGGGCCGAACTAGTATAAACTCTCTTACGTCCCTGTGTCCGCTTTAACCCCTTCAAGCTAACCCGTTGCGATGGCTCCACGACTAAGTCCTTTCACAAGGACATCTGCCGTGACAAAACCACGACACCTTCCCTGACTCTTCTTACTATAAGCAGTCATTGTTTTGATGCTACTCGTCGTCTTGTTTCCAACAAGCTTGAGTTTGCTCAATTCGAAGCTCGTATGAAGAAGTTATGGCAGTTCTTGTTTCTTGAGAGTGGCTTTTGTCTGATCCCGGCGGTAGTACCGCGAGCCCAAGCGGTAGTACCGCTTGGAGCTCTTAGCCATAGTACCGCTGCGGTGCCGCTCTTCTACCGCCTCGATTTTGGGTCCTGCTCTTCTCGTGTCGGGTTCAGCGGTAGTAGGAGCGGCAGCAGGAGCGATAGTACCGCTCTTGTGCGGTAGTGCCGCTCATATTGCTCTACCTCTCTGGCAATTTTTCAGCTCGTGTTTTTATCTCTCATTGGGGTGTTTTGACCATGCTAAGCAGTAGTACCGCTCGTGGAGCGGTAGTACCACTCGTGTGCAGGCTGAGCACATAACGGTTGGATTCGGGAACTCCTATAAAAGGGGGTCTTCTTCCCCAATGAACTTTATCCTTTGAGCTCGTGTTCTTCCCCCATTGTTGACCTTCTTCGATCTTGCTAACTCTCAATCCCTCCATGGATTCTTACTAGTTTTTGAGGGAAAAGAGAGAGGAGATCTAGATCCGCACTTTCACCAATCACTTTCTCCTCTATGTGAGGGGAACCCCTTGGATCTAGATCTTGGAGTTCTTGGTGTTCTCCTTCTTGTTCTTCCTCTCACTTTCCTCCCTAGCATTAGTTGCTTTGGTGGGATTTGAGAGAGAAGGACTTGGGCACTCTATGTGCCCTTGCCATTGCATTTGTGCATCGGTTTGAGTTCTCCACGGTGATACGTGGAAGTTACAAGTTGGGAATCTTATTACTCTTGGGTTCTTGGTACCCTTGAGCTTGTTCCTCTTGGGTGTTTGGGCGCCCTAGACGGTTGGTGGTGTTCGGAGCTCAATCATTATGGTGTAAAGCTCCGGGCAAGCGTCGGGGTCTTCAATTAGGTTGTGGAGATCGCCCCGAGCAATTTGACGGGTACCGGTGACCGCCCCCAAGGGCTGCCAAAGTGTACGGGTTCGGTGACCGCCCCCAAGGGTTTCCATTTGTACGGGTTCGGTGACCGCCCTCAAGGGTCCCTTAGTGGAATCACGGCATCTTGCATTGTGCGAGGGTGTGAGGAGATTACGGTGGCCCTAGTGGCTTCTTGGAGAGCATTGTGCCTCCACACCGCTCCAAACGGAGATTAGCATCTGCAAGGGTGTGAACTTCGGGATACATCATCGTCTTCGCGTGCCTCGGTTATCTCTTACCCGAGCCCTTTACTTATGCACTTTACTTTGTGATAGCCATATTGTTCTTTGTCATATATCTTGCTATCACATAGTTGCTTATCTTGCTTAGCATAAGTTGTTGGTGCACATAGGTGAGCCTAGTTGTTTTAGGTTTTGTGCTTAGCAAATTAACCGCTAGGTTTATTCCGCATTTGTTCAAGACTAAACCGTAATTATTTTAAAGCGCCTATTCACCCTCCCCCCCCCCCTCTAGGCGACATCCTCGATCTTTCACTAGGGGTGTTACCTCCCTTGGAGGGCCCGAACCTGGGCATCTTGTGCCTCTACTCGCTCGTGCCTAATCTCGTCTCTGGAACCCACCGGCGTCCATCGGCCCCAACCACACTCGATTAGCCATTTCATGGCATCTGTCGTGAGAAAACCACGACAAACAACCTTCACTAAATCTCTTAACAAAGATCACCATTTGATCATATGTGTGGCACAGTGGCACTCATCAGAGTAAACTTCTTCTCCTTCTTCTTCACTTTCTTCCTCATCACTTGATTCAATAACTCTCACATGATTGGCCTTTAATGCAAGTCTTGGCATGTGCCCTCCCCCTTGCATGGCAATTTGTTTCTTCTCGTTGATCATGAATTCTTCATGTTGCAAGAAAATAGCCGCCACATCATCGGGGGTCATCTTTGTGAAACCATACTCATGTCTTATGTGAAAAACCATGCTCTAGTAGTGAGATGCAAAAAGCGGTTGACAACTTATCAACAATAAAGTGGTTGGTAATGGTGAATCTGTCGTCGATCTTTTCACAATCAAAGCTATCAATTTTTGCAACAAGAGCCATGAGTCGATCAGGAAGCTCTTGAGGTTTCTCATTATTTTTCAACACAAAGTATTGCATCTCACTCTTGGCCATTTCACCCTCCAGTTCGCAGCTCACCAACGTCGCCGATTGTCGTTGCTTCCCTTGCGTCGGCTCTCTTTGCCCCACCACCTCCCCGACCTTGTCCACCTCCATCATGGGTCACTCTCCTTCATGAAGTAGTCATCTTACTCGCTCGTGGCGTCCCCAGTGCTTGCTTTTCACGATGTTGGAGGTCGTGTTGGTTCGGGCTGCCTCTCTAGCGTCAGGCCGGGTGGATTTAGCTGTGTTGTATCTTCTAATCGGGCCGAGCATCCTATGTCTTTCTGCTTCTGGCACCATGTACACACAACCCTACATTCGTGTAATGTGTTGTTCCTGTTAGAAGGGAGAGAGAGGGATTGATGGAATAGTTCATTGTATTGCTTGAGCCTCGTGGACACACACACACACACACACACACACACACACACACACACACACACACACATATATATATATATATATATAGTACATAGTCATCTTGGAGTACAAGGCAAGGTAGAATAAATTCTACGCTACCATACGTTTCCTAAATAACCATTATACTCAACATCCCCCCGCAGTCACAACGGTAGCGACGCAGACGGTGAGACTGGAGAAGAATCCGAATGTAAGCCAATGGACACCCTCCCACAGTCGAATGGTCGATGCATCATGAAAGTCGTGGCTGGAGTGGAACCGGCGAGGTTGCTCAAGTAAGGCGGTAGCCCTTTGTGCCGATGTCGACGTAGCCAAGAGCATAGGGTGGTGTACTCGTGGTCGAGGTAGCCGTTCAAGGGACGCCGTGGTCGATGTCGAGTCGGGGTGGCCGGTGTCGAGGTAGTCATCGTGGACCGGGAAGAAGAGTGGCGACGGCCTTAGGAGGCGGCGACGGCTAGGTCAAGAACGCAGCGGCGGTGCTCGAAGTAGGCGAGGAAGAACCTGACAGCGTGACGAAGACCGGCACGGACAGTGGCATTCCCGCGCCTAGGAAGGCAGCGCAGCGTATACCACGTAGAAGTTGACGCGCTTGGACGGCGAAGTGGACCGCGTGCCGCGTCGCTACGGCCCGAAGGGGCGATGCAGCAGCAGCGCGCGGGTCGGGGCGACGACGGGGAAGACCTCAGGGCGGCGGCACGGACCGCGTGCCACGCTCGCTACGGCCCGATGGGTGACGCAGCGGCAGCGCGAGGGTCGATGCAGCCACGGCAACAGCCTGGAGCGGACAGCCTCGGGGCGGCGGTGGACCGCGGGCTGCGACACAACGGCCAAAAAGGCAACACAGCGAGAG
This sequence comes from Triticum dicoccoides, assembly GCF_002162155.2. NCBI lineage: Eukaryota > Viridiplantae > Streptophyta > Magnoliopsida > Poales > Poaceae > Triticum > Triticum dicoccoides. The sequence continues at coordinate 520,472,283 of NC_041382.1, forward strand.
CGCGCGGGTCGGTGCAGCAGAGGGAAGCACCATGGAGCGGCGGCAAGGACCGCGTGCCACGCTCGCTACGGCCCGATGGGGCGATGCAGTGGCAGCGCAAGGGTCGGTGAGCCCCGAAGACGACCTGAAACGGACGACCTCAGGGCGACGTTGGACCGCGGGCCGCGGCACTACGGTCCAAAGGGCGACGTCGCGATTGCGCGCAAGTCGGTGCAGCAGTAGGAAGAACCATGTGACAGCGACGCTATGGTCCGAAAAGACGACGCAGCTGCACTCTGTTGCTCGATCGAAGGGGTGTGTTGTACTCTCGAAGTCGATCTTCATTAGATCCTACGAAGCTGGCAGGAAGGCAAATCAAGGCTGGAATAGGTATGTGAGCACAAACACCCGCATGAGACGCAAACGCGATCACTGATCAGCCAAGACACCATATGTGGTGCATCGGCTTGACCTGGTGGCCCAACGCGAGCGGCCGCCCGCGTCGACGCGCGTGCAGCCATCCACGTCCGCGTCTGGCGCGTGTGTGGCCTGAGTTCGGGACACTCGCCGCCGGACAACGGCCAGCGAACCGTACGAGTGGCCGCCACACCAGCGCAGGAACACGTCTTCAGCGTGGGGCGGGTGCGGCAACTAATCCAGCTAGATGCAGGCCTGCGCGAAGACCAGGCGGATGACGACGTGCAAATGTAGTCGATGCCGATGTAGAAGTAGAGGCACGAGAAGAGTCAACAGGCGATGGGCGACATAAACCAATCATAAATCGAAAAATCAAAAAAAAAAATACCGATCAAAACAATCGATGTGAGAGAATAATCCGGGTCAAAGGACCAAAAAAGAAACGCCGATCAAAACAAGAGAAAAATCCGGGTCAAACGACCTGAAAAAAGACTCTCTACGGCAGCCGATCAACACGATCGGCGGACGAATCCTAGGTATGGACGGCGCAGCCCCCGGTGGCGATCATGGAGATCAACCGCCCCAGGGGCTGCGCGGTGCTGAAGCGGCGGCGGCTGGGGTTTGGATCGAGATTAGGCTGATACCATGTTAGAAGGAAGAGAGAGAGATTGATGAAATAGTTCATTGTATTGCTTGAGCCCCGTAGACATATATATATATATAGGAGTACATGGTCATCTTGAAGTACAAGGCAAGGTAGAATAAATCTTATGCTATCCTATGTTTTCTACATAATCATTATACTCAACAGTTTCCTTCTTTGTTATTAAAATACATTGCTAGTCCTTTTCATCAGTTCAGATTTTTGGAAAAACTTGGCTAGCACATCCTAAAAGATATGCAAGTATTGTGTGTTGATGAAAAATTAATTGTTAGATGCTGTCTATTTACACTCATTGGACATATTGACCCTGTCCCACTGTCGTGAACGTATCCTATCCGAATGATACAAATTTTCTCCGTAAGCAATGCTCCATGTAAGAATTGCAATGCATGAGACTTACTCGTACACAGGATACATGTGTGACAAGAGACAAGAAGCAGAGGTGATACTGTATACAGATGATTAGAGCATACAACAGCCTAGACGAAAGCACCGCGGTGTGCTGATTACAAGCGCAGATGCTGACAACTAATCACTCGATGCATCAGTCCTAAGAGAAAGGAACTACGTACTGCTCTACTACCCCAACAAGAAAGCTCAAAAGTACAGCACCATGAGGAGAGGAGCGACCAGCGGCACCGCGCTGGCCTGAAGCAGGGTGCCCATCCCCATGTCCTGTGAAAGCGCGGAACCAAAAGAAGTCAGAGCAAGGTGAACAAAGCTCAATCGATGCGGAGGCACGGGGAAAGCAAGCTTGAGCAAAGCTACGAGCTAAAGAAATCGAGAGCTTCAGGCATTAGTGGTGGCTGATTGGTAGTGGCGGTTACTCCTACCTGCCGTTGTTCTTGTCCAGGGGTGGGCATGGGCAGGACGGTGGCGGAGTCGGTGACGCCGGCGGGGAGCGGCACCGCGGGGTTGCTGCTGATGAAGGCGGTGCTCGCCCCGTCGCCCGACGCGGCAGGCGCGGGCGAGCCCGCATTGCCGTTGGCCGGCGCCCCAGGGCTCAGCCTGTCAGACGGCAGCTTCGGCATGTAGTCCTCCGAGCCGGGCACCGGCGTCGGCGTCGGCGTTGGCGTGGGCGCAGGCGCGGGCGCGGCGACAGCGACAGCGGTCGGTGCCGGCAGCGGGGAGTAATCTGGCACCGACGGCACCACGACGGACATGGGGACCTTCTCGTCGCCGTAGCCCTCGCCGAGCAGCTAGTTAATCGAACCACAAGAAGCAAGAAAATGTTAGAGCACGGAAACCGCCACCACCGACGAACACTACCAGTAGGCACTAGCAAAGCACTTGAAGCGAAGCCGTGAGCTCACCCGAGAAATGTACGCCCCGGCGCCGCGCGTGCCGTCGAGGAGCGCCTGCGACGGCTGCGCGAAGAAGGAGCAGAGCAGCAGAGCGGACGCAAGGGACGCGCGCTGCATCTTGCCCGTCGGCGTCGGCGGCGAGGCTCCCGTCTCTGTCTTCTCGCTTCCTATGCTGTCTGCTCGGAGGGTCCGGTCTGGTTTGGGTTTGGCTCGAGGCCATGACCTTGTAAGACGTGCGTGGTCCTTGGGTGGGGTCTATGCTCTCCCTAGCCTGCAGGTCAGTGCGGGGCGGTGCACGGTGAAAAGCGATGCAAAACTGCCAAAGGAAACACAACAGCGGTGGTGGTGGTGGTAGTCTGCTACTCCTGGTACGGGCTAGCAGCTAGTCGTGGTCGAAAGGCTGCGGTAAAGCGGCCACCTTTGGGGACTTTGGGTTGGGCGTGCGTGGTGACGGCGAGGCCACAAAGGACGTGCGGTCGGCCGCCGGTGATTACCAGCAGATTGCTCGCGCTAGGACGTGCATTCTTCCTCTGTGTGTCAGTGTGTGTGTGGGTCGGGAGACTCATCGCGAGCAGCACGATGGAATGGAGGAACGCGGTGTTGGTTCCGGGCGCGGAGTCCTGTCGAGCTTTTGGGCGGAGGCCGAGGTGCTTTTGGGCCCGATAATGGCAGCATCAAAGGCCGGCGCGGTTGCCGGTGCACGTGAGTTCCAATACTGCGCTGCGCGGTCCAAGCTTTGGAGTTGCTCGATCCATGCGGTCAAATCTCAGCCCGGCCGTTTCCTGGCTCCTCACTGTACACTTGTACAGAATACAGGGCTCCTCGGCTTACAAATAATTCAAGTGAGACTTGATATTTTCCCTCTTTCGATCAAATAGGTAGAGTACCAGGACGCGGATTAAATGAGCTCGACCTCATATGTGCTCAGGTGACAGTAAAATTCTAAAGAATTGAGATTTTTTTAGAATTTTTCCATGGCAAAAATTGATAAATGTTTAATTTGTTTGTAAAGTTTCATCATAGAATGATAGAAAAAAACATTTGTGAAAGTCGTGGCAAAACAGAAAACAAAGTCAGCACTCCAAAAAATAACTTTACTCCACGAATGTGATTTCATGATGAAAACGAGTATTGAAAACACTTGTCAAAGTTTATCATCAATTTTTTTCGAATGTCTTTTTTTTATTGTACTGTTCACTCGAGCTCCTATGAGTGGAAGAGAGACTCCGAGTAGCCTCCATGACGTGTTGCGTACTGAGTCACAACATATAAAGTCAGACTCGTTATATTGATATTAACAGCCTTTATACCGAAAATGCATAGGAGCTCTCGGGTGCTACGCCCCTTATATTCAAAAATAATTTAGTAATTCAAAAAAAGTCAAAAAATCCCGGAACTTTTTATGGAATCAAACATGACCAGGTATTGCACTCGTATAAAAATATTTAAATAGGAAATGACTTATATTGTATCCATGGTCAAAGATTTCCCAAAAAATGCTAGATACAAGTACTATTCATGCTATATTGTCGTCATAAATTTGGTTTTTTTGCCCTGAAGTCAACGAGAATTATTCCTTGGCCAAACATTTTATATGAGTACAATACCTAGTCATATTTGGTTCAAAAATATATCCAAGATTTGTTTTTGGCTTTTTTGAATTATTAAATTATTTTTAAATATAGAGGGGTGCAGCATCCAAGTGCTCCTAATCCGCTTCCCCTTTATACTATCTTTTTTCATCAACTCAATAGTCAAATCAACTGCAACCATCGAACACAACTACTCTACTGAAAATGAGGATGGAGTCCTAGTACATGGGAGGCCATTTTGGAAGCAACAAACATACATGAACGGATGCTTTACAGAACTTTACATATCTTTCCAACCAACTAATCTCCCCCCTTCCCCTGGAATTTTAGTGAGGTGGGGCACACCTCGTCCCCACGTCCAATCCTAAGCTTCACGTTATGTTGTGTTGTCCGTTGTTCTTGTAACAAATCCTCTTGTCTGTCTAGCATTTCTTTTTTGAAAGATGTCTACTAACCAACATTTAAAAATCACATTTATGATGATACGTGTTTGTCGTAATATATTACGTTTTCTATCATTTAAGTACATTCATGATGATTATATGACATAATCAAGATAATCATATGTGTGTTGTCGCAAATGTGTTTCATAACAACAATATTTTTTTCCTCATGTAAGTGTGGACTTCCATGACACAAAATGGTGTGCCATCAAAGTGTTTCGTCAGGGGTAACCTGAAGGAAATATGCCCTAGAGGCAATAATAAAGTTATTATTTATTTCCTTATATCATGATAGATGTTTATTATTCATGTTAGAATTGTATTAACCGAAAACATGATACATGTGTGAATACATAGACAAACAGAGTGTCACTAGTATGCCTCTACTTGACTAGCTCGTTGATCAAAGATGGTTATGTTTTCTAGCCATAGACAAAGAGTTGTTATTTGATTAACGGGATCACATCATTAGGAGAATGATGTGATTGACTTGACTCATTCCGTTAGCTTAGCACTTGATCGTTTAGTTTGTTGATATTGCTTTCTTCATGACTTATACATGTTCCTATGACTATGAGATTATGCAACTCCCGTTTACCGGAGGAACACTTTGTGTGCTACCAAACGTCACAACGTAACTGGGTGGTTATAAAGGTGCTCTACAGGTGTCTCCGAAGGTACTTGTTGGGTTGGCGTATTTCGAGATTAGGATTTGTCACTCCGATTGTCGGAGAGGTATCTCTGGGCCCACTCGGTAATACACATCACTATAAGCCTCGCAAGCATTGCAACTAATGAGTTAGTTGCGGGATGATGTATTACGGAACGAGTAAAGAGACTTGCCGGTAACGAGATTGAACTAGGTATTGAGATACCGACGATCGAATCTCGGACAAGTAACATACCGATGACAAAGGGAACAACGTTGTTGTTATGCAGTCTGACCGATAAAAATCTTCGTAGAATATGTAGGAGCCAATATGGGCATCCAGGTCCCGCTATTGGTTATTGACTAGAGAGGTGTCTCGGTCATGTCTACATAGTTCTCAAACCCATAGGGTCCGCACGCTTAACGTTCGTGGACGATATAGTACTATATGAGTTATGTATGTTGGCGACCGAATGTTGTTCGGAGTCCGGGATGAGATCATGGACATGACGAGGAACTCCGGAATGGTCCGGAGATAAAGTTTGATATATGGGATAATAGTGTTTGGTCACCGAAAGGGTTCCGAAATTCACCGGAAGGGGTTCCGGATGTTTCCCGAAATGTTTGGGTACGAGGACACTTTATTTGGGCCAAAGGGGAAAGCCCACAAGGTTTTTGGAAAGCGAAAAAGGAAGTTTTGCGGAGTCCAGGGGCCAGACGCCAGGGTCCCTGGCGTCTGGGTCCAGACGCCGGGAACCCTGGCATCTGGCCCTAGAGTCCGAGAAGGACTCTTGCCTTTCGGGTGAAACCGACTTTGTGGAGGCTTTTACTCCAAGTTTCGACACCAAGGCTTAACATATAAATAGAGGGGTAGGGCTAGCACCCAAGACACATCAAGAAACACCAAGTCGTGTGCCGGCAACCCCGTCCCCTCTAGTTTGTCCTCCGTCATAGTTTTCGTAGTGCTTAGGCGAAGCCCTGCGGAGATTGTGCTTCACCAACACCGTCACCATGCCGTCGTGCTGCCGGAACTCATCTACTACTTCGCCCCTCTTGCTGGATCGAGAAGTCGAGGACGTCACCGAGCCGAACGTGTGCAGAACTCGGAGGTGTCGTGCTTTCGGTACTTAGATCGGTCGGATCGTGAAGACGTACGACTACATCAACCGCGTTGATATAACACTTCCGCGAACGGTCTACAAGGGTATGTAGACAACACTCTCCCCTCTCGTTGCTATGCATCACCATGATCCTGCGTGTGCATAGGATTTTTTTAAAATTACTATGTTCCCCAACATTGGCATCCGAGCCAGGTTTTATGCGTAGATGTCATATGCACGAGTAGAACACAAGTGAGTTGTGGGTGATATAAGTCATACTGCTTACCAGCATGTCATACTTTGGTTCGGCGGTATTGTTGGATGAAGTGGCCCGGACCGACATTACACGTACGCTTACGCGAGACTGGTTCTACCGACGTGCTTTGCACACAGGTGGCTGGCGGGTGTCAGTTTCTCCAATTTTAGTTGAATCGAGTGTGGCTACGCCCGGTCCTTGCGAAGGTTAAAACAACACCAACTTGACAAACTATCGTTGTGGTTTTGATGCGTAGGTAAGAACGGTTCTTGCGAAGCCCGTAGCAGCCACGTAAAATTTGCAACAACAAAGTAGAGGACATCTAACTTGTTTTTGCAGGGCATGTTATGATGTGATATGGTCAAGACATGATGCTAAATTTTATTGTATGAGATGATCATGTTTTGTAACCGAGTTATCGACAACTAGCAGGAGATGGAGATCACAAGCACAAGATGATGATGGCCATATCATATCACTTATATTGATTGCATGTGATGTTTATCTTTTATGCATCTTATCTTGCTTTGATTGACGGTAACATTATAAGATGATCCCTCACTAAATTATCAAAGTATAAGTGTTCTCCCTGAGTATGCACCGTTGCGAAAGTTCTTCGTGCTGAGACACCACGTGATGATCGGGTGTGATAGGCTCTATGTTCAAATACAACGGGTGCAAAACAGTTGCACACGCGGAATACTCAGGTTAAACTTGACGAGCCTAGCATATAACAGATATGGTCTCGGAACACGGAGACCGAAAGGTCGAGCGTGAATCATATAGTAGATATGATCAACATAGTGATGTTCACCGTTGATACTACTCCATCTCACGTGATGATCGGACATGGTTTAGTTGATATGGATCACGTGATCACTTAGAGGATTAGAGGGATGTCTATCTAAGTGGGAGTTCTTAAGTAATATGATTAATTGAACTTAAATTTATCATGAATTTAGTCCTGGTAGTATTAGCATATCTATGTTGTAGATCAATAGCTCGCGTTTAGCTCCCCTATTTTATTTTTGATATGTTCCTAGAGAAAACTAAGTTGAAAGATGTTAGTACCAATGATGCGGATTGGATCCGTGATCTGAGGTTTATCCTCATTGCTGCACAGAAGAATTATGTCCTTGATGCACCGCTAGGTGACAAACCTATTGCAGGAGCAGATGCAGATGTTATGAAAGTTTGGCTAGCTCAATATGATGACTACTTGATAGTTTAGTGCACCTTGCTTAAACGGTTTAGAATCGGGACTTCAAAGACGTTTTGAACGTCATGGACCATATGAGATGTTCCAGGAGTTGAAGTAAATATTTCAAGCAAATACCCGAGTTGAGAGATATGAAGTCTCCAACAAGTTCTATAGCTAAAAGATGGAGGAGAATAGCTCAAGCAGTGAGCATGTGCTCAGATTGTCTGGGTACTACAATTGCTTGAATCAAGTGGGAGTTAATCTTCCAGATAAAATAGTGATTGACAGAATTCTCTAGTCACCATCATCAAGTTAGTAGAACTTCGTGATGAACTATAATATGCAAGGGATAACGGAAACGATTCCCAAACTCTTCGCGATGCTGAAATCGACGAAGGTAGAAATCAAGAAAAGCATCAAGTGTTGATGGTAAACAAAACCACTAGTTTCAAGTAAAGGGACAAAGGGAAGAAAGGGGAACCTCAAGAAGAACGGCAAGCAAGTTGCTGCTCAAGTGAAAAAACCCAAGTCTGGACCTAAGCCTGAAACTGAGTGCTTCTTCTGCAAAGGGACTGGTCACTGGAAGCGGAACTACCGCAAGTAATTGGCGGATAAGAAGGATGGCAAAGTGAACATAGGTATATTTGATATACATGTTATTGAGGTGTACTTTACTAGTGTTTATAGCAACCCCTCAGTATTTGATACTAGTTCAGTTGCTAAGAATAGTAACTCGAAACGGGAGTTGCAGAATGAACAGAGACTAGTTAACGGTGAAGTGACGATGTGTATTGGAAATGGTTCCAAGATTGATATGATCATCATCGCACACTCCCTATACTTTCGGGATTAGTGTTAAACCTAAAATAAATGTTATTTAGTGCTTGCGTTGAGAATGAATACGATTGAATCATGTTTATACGGTTATTAATGTAAGTTAGAGAGTAATTGTTGTTTTGTTTACATGAATAAAACCTTCCATGGTCATACACCCAATGAAAATGGTTTGTTGGATCTCGATCGTGGTGATACACATTTTTATAATATTGAAGCCAAGAGATGCAAAGTTAATAATGATAGTGCAACTTATTTGTGGCACTGCCGTTTAGGTCATATTGGTTTAAAGTGCATGAAGAAAATCCATGTTTATGGGCTTTTGGAATCACTTGATTATGAATCAGTTGATGCTTGCGAACCACGCCTCATAGGCAAGATGACTAAGACTCCGTTCTCCGGAACAATGGAGCGAGCAACAGATTTGTTGGAAATCATACATACTGATGTATGTGGTCCGATGAATATTGAGGCTCGCGGCAGGTATCATTATTTTCTGATCTTCACAGATGATTTGAGCAGATATGAGTATATCTACTTGATGAAACACAAGTCTGAAACATTTGAAAAGTTCAAAGAATTTCAGAGTGAAGTGGAGAATCATCGCAACAAAATAAAAGTTTCTACGATATGATCGCAGAAGTAAAATATTTGAGTTACGAGTTTGGCCTTCAGTGAAAACAATGTGAAATAGTTTCACTACTCACGCCACCTGGAACACCACAGTGTAGTGTTGTGTCCGAACATCGTAACCGTACTTTATTAGATATGGTGCGATCTATGATGTCTCTTACCGATTTACCACTATCGTTTTGGGGTTATGCATTAGAGACAGCTACATTCATGTTAAATAGGGCACCATCTAAATTCATTGAGACGACACCGTATGAACTATGGTTTGGCAAGAAACCTAAGCTGTCGTTTCTTAAAGTTTGAGGTTGCAATGCTTATGTGAAAAAGTTTCAACCTGATAAGCTCAAACCCAAATCGGAGAAGTGCATCTTTATATGATACCCAAAATAAAATGTTGGGTACACCTTCTATCACAGATTCGAAGGCAAGTTATTCATTGCTGAGAATGGATCCTTTCTAGAGAAGGAGTTTCTCTCGAAAGAAGTGAGTGGGAGGAAAGTAGAACTTGATGAGGTAACTGTACCTGCTCCCTTATTGGAAAGTAGTTCATCACAGAAATCTGTTTCCGTGACTCCTACACCAATTAGTGAGGAAGCTAATGATGATGATCATGTAACTTCAGATCAAGTTACTACCGAACCTCGTAGGTCAACCAGAGTGAGATCCGCACCAGAGTGGTATGGTAATCCTATTCTGGAGGTCATGTTAATTGACCATGACGAACCTACGAACTATGAGAAAGCGATGATGAGCCCAGATTCCGCGAAATGGCTTGAGGCCATGAAATCTGAGATGAGATCCATGTATGAGAACAAAGTATGGACTTTGATTGACTTGCCCAATGATCGTCGAGCCATTGAGATTAAATGGATCTTCAATAGGAAGACAGACGCTGATAGTAGTGTTACTATCTACAAAGCTAGAATTGTCGCAAAAGGTTTTCAACAAGTTCAAGGTATTGACTACGATGAGAGTTTCTCACTCATATCTATGCTTAAGTCTGTCCAAATCATGTTAGCAATTGCCGCATTTTATGAAATCTGGCAAATGGATAAACAAAATTGCATTCCTTAATGGATTTATTAAAGAAGAGTTGTATATGATGCAACCAGAAGGTTTTGTCAATCCTAAAGGTGCTAACAAAACATGCAAGCTCCAGCGATCCATGTATGGACTGGTGCAAGCATCTGGGGTTGGAATATACGCTTTGATAAGTTGATCAAAGAATATAGTTTTATACAGACTTGCGGTGAAGCCTGTATTTACAAGAAAGTGAGTGGGAGCACTACATCATTTCTGATAAATATATGTGAATAACATATTGTTGATCGGAGATAATGTAGAATTATTCTGCAAAGCATAAAGGAGTGTTTGAAAGGAGTTTTTCAAAGAAAGACCTCGGTGAAGCTGCTTACATATTGAGCATCAAGATCTATAGAGATAGATCAAGACGCTTGATAAGTTTTTCAATGAGTACATACCTTGACAAGATTTTGAAGTAGTTCAAAATGGAACAGTCAAAGAAAGAGTTCTTGCCTATGTTACAAGGTGTGAAACTGAGTAAGACTCAAAGCCCGACCACGGCAGAAGATAGAAAGAGAATGAAAGTCATTCCCTATGCCTTGGCCATAGATTTTATAAAATATGCCATGTTGTGTACCAGATCTATTGTATATCCTACACTGTTTTTGGCAAGGGAGTGCAATAGTGATCTAGGAGTAGATCACTGGACAGTGGTCAAAATTATCCTTAGTAAAATAAGGATATGTTTCTCGATTATGAAAGTGACAAAAAGGTTCATCGTAAAAGGTTACGTCGATGCAAATTTTGACACTAATCCAGATGACTCTAAGTCTCAATATGGATACATCTTGAAAGTGGGAGCAATTAGCTAGAGTAGCTCCGTGCAGAGCATTGTTGACATAGAAATTTGTAAAATACATACGGATCTGAATGTGCCAGACCTGTAGACTAAACTTCTCTCACAAGCAAAACATGATCACACCTTACTACTCTTTGGGTGTTAATCACATAGCGATGTGAACTAGATTGTTGACTCTAGTAAACCCTTTGGGTGTTGGTCACATGACGATGTGAACTATGGGTGTTAATCACATGGTGATGTGAACTATTGGTGTTAAATCACATGGAGATGTGAACTAGATTATTGACTCTAGTGCAAGTGGGAGACTGAAGGAAATATGCCCTAGAGGCAATAATAAAGTTATTATTTATTTCCTTATATCATGATAAATGTTTATTATTCATGCTAGAATTGCATTAACCGGAAACATGATACATATGTGAATACGTAGACAAACAGAGTGTCACTAGTATGCCTCTACTTGACTAGCTCGTTGATCAAAGATGGTTATGTTTCCTAGCCATAGACAAAGAGTTGTCATTTGATTAACGGGATCACATCATTAGGAGAATGATGTGATTGACTTGACCCATTCCGTTAGCTTAGCACTTGATTGTTTAGTTTGTTGCTATTGCTTTCTTCATGACTTATACATGTTCCTATGACTATGAGATTATGCAACTCCCGTTTACCGGAGGAACACTTTGTGTGCTACCAAACGTCACAATGTAACTGGGTGATTATAAAGGTGCTCTATAAGTGTATCCGAAGGTACTTGTTGGGTTGGCGTATTTCGAGATTAGGATTTGTCACTCCTATTGTCGGAGAGGTATCTCTGGGCCCACTCGGTAATACACATCACTATAAGCCTTGCAAGCATTGCAACTAATGAGTTAGTTGCGGGATGATGTATTACGGAATGAGTAAAGAGACTTGCCGGTAACGAGATTGAACTAGGTATTGAGATACCGCCGATCGAATCTCGGGCAAGTAACATACCGATGACAAAGGGAACAACGTATGTTGTTATGCGGTCTGACCGATAAAGATCTTCGTAGAATATGTAGGAGCCAATATGGGCATCCAGGTCCCGCTATTGGTTATTGACCAGAGAGGTGTCTCGGTCATGTCTACATAGTTCTCGAACCCATAGGGTCCGCACGCTTAACGTTCGTTGACGATATAGTACTATATGAGTTATGTATGTTGGTGACCGAATGTTGTTCGGAGTCCGGGATTAGATCACGGACATGACGAGGAACTCCGGAATGGTCCGGAGATAAAGTTTGATATATGGGATAATAGTGTTTGGTCACCGAAAGGGTTCCGGAATTCACCGAAAGGGATTCCGGATGTTTTCCGAAATGTTTGGGTACGAGAACACTTTATTAGGGCCAAAGGGCAAAACCCACAATGTTTTTGGAAAGCGAAAAAGGAAGTTTTGCGGAGTCCAGGGGCTAGACTCCAGGGTCCCTGGCGTCTAGGTCCAGATGCCGGGAACCCTGGCGTCTGGCCCTAGAGTCCGAGAAGGACTCTTGCCTTTCGGGTGAAACCGACTTTGTGGAGGCTTTTACTCCAAGTTTCGACCCCAAGGCTCAACATATAAATAGAGGGGTAGGGCTAGCATCCAAGACACATCAATAAACACCAAGCCGTGTGCAGGCAACCCCGTCCCCTCTAGTTTGTCCTCCGTCATAGTTTTCGTAGTGCTTAGGCGAAGCCCTGCGGAGATTGTGCTTCACCAACACCGTCACCACGCCGTCGTGCTGCCGGAACTCATCTACTACTTTGCCCCTCTTGCTGGATCGAGAAGGCGAGGACGTCACCCAGCCGAACGTGTGCAGAACTTGGAGGTGTCGTGTTTTCGGTACTTGGATCGGTCGGATCGTGAAGACGTACGACTACATCAACTGCGTTGATATAACGCTTCCGCGATCGGTCTACAAGGGTATGTAGACAACACTCTCCTCTTTTGTTGCTATGCATCACCATGATCCTGCGTGTGCGTAGGATTATTTTTTTTTGAAATTACTACGTTCGCCAACATAACCTCCATGTGGCAGCCACCACGACGGGTCACTGTTAGACTACCTATAATGGGAGTAACATAGATAGTACTCCCTCCGTTTCTAAATTTGGTCAAAGTCAAACTACACAAAGTTTGACCAAATTTATATAAAAAAATATGAACATCTGCAATACTAAAACTATATAATATGAAAATACATTTCATGGTGTATCTAATAATATTGATTTTATATTGTGAATGTTTATATTTTTTAATATAAAGTTAGTCAAACTCTACAAAGCTTGACTTTGATCAAATCTTTTATGCGGACTAAAAAGAAACGAAGGGTGTAACATCACACATATCTAGGTTAAATAGATGATGTGACATGCAATAAATGAAGAAATAGATAAAAGTGGTAACATAACTAGTTACTAATACTAGTATGAGTAACATCACACATATCAAGGCCAGATGTATCTATAGCCTAATAAATGAAGTGCTCCATGTTACAACACATATGTTATTCCCCACTATAGAGGTAGTAACATAGACTAGTAACATGGACATGTTACTAATCTACGTTACTATCCATTGTGACTAGTCTTAAGCTATTAGATGTGAGTTCCGGATCTGCTACCCATTAAAAATGTGGCCAACTAATGATCCTCCACATGTTAGTTTCTTATTCGTCGATGGAGCCACACATCAGTACTTCATTGAAACAATAATGACATGGTGCCTCCGTTGCTGGCCGTCCAAATCACCTGTGCACATTAAATAATGACATGTGGCACATACCAATGGTGGACCATTTATTTTAAAATACTAGGCAAGGCAAACGTCTGGTTAAAGCCCATGGGTCTAAGGCAAAACTTAGCAGATCTGGCTCATAGAAGGCCCTTTCGCGGCATGCTTGCATATAGCCCATCTATGACTCTAGTCCACACGACTCGTTAGGACCTGTGTGAATTCTTCTTATTACCGGCACATGGGTCATTCAATATGACTCCATTCCGTTGATAATTTTGGCCCACGCGTAGCCCATGGTGCCTCTCGGTCTATTTCGGGCCGTACTTCATTTCAGACAATTTACGGCCCATGTCGCCGCTCAAACCTTTTACGATCCGCAATGTATTTCGTCTTATTTATGGCATGTGGTATTTGTGGGCCCTTTGTGTCTTCTAGCTCATTTATGGCTCGTAGTATCTTGAGTCCCTTTTACGACCCCTGGTATAATTCGGCCCATTAACGGCTCGTCGTGCCTCTGGTTTATTTTCGGTTTGTGGTGTATTTTGGTCCATTAACGGTCTACGTTTCCTATAGGCCATTATCTTCCCTGGTGCCTTTCTGCCCATTTATGAGTTGTCGTGCTTATGGTTTCATTCATGACCCGTGGTGTATATCGGCATATTTACGGCTTGTTGTACATTTGAGACGGTTTGTCCTGTGGTCTCTTTTAGCCCATTTTACGACCTATTGTGCGTGTCGGTCGGTGTCGACATGTGGTCTTTTTCGACCCATTTACGATCCTTGTTTTGTTTCGACCCAATTGTGACCCATGGAGCAACTTGGCCCATTCACGGTCTGTGGCATTTTTTGACCCGTTTGTGCCACTAGCTCAGGCCTATTTGGCCCAATGTTGTGTTCGGGCCGATTGGTATATATCTCATACTAGCCTAGCTAACGAAATGAATTATCTTGAAAAGTCTCATTAATTATTACATAATCTTGAAAACGAATGGTTTCTACTTATTCTGTACACCTAAGAGATTGATCCCCATTATTTGATTTATCTTCACTTGCAAATTATCCACCTCATCATGCATGCCCCACACATGCCACCTCCTTCACTACCTAATTTTTCTGCCTTCGCATGCCATCACATAGTCACTTTTTTGGCCAGCAGCCCGCCCATGAATCAGTTGGCCCACGTTTCCATTTTTTCTAACACGGTACAGACATAAATGCTCATATACACACGCATATACTCACCTCTATGAACGCACATACGTACACCCTATCCCTATGAACATTTTCAAAATACTAAGCCGGCATATCATCTTAAAATTTACGAAGTCACCGTAGCCACCTCGTCGTCGACGGGAACGTCTCCTACCACTAAATGTGCATTGTCAGAAATCCTAAAGTAATCCAAGAATAAATGCGAGTGCCAGAATTTGAACCCTAATAGGCTGGAAATAGCACAGTCCCTCTAACCATCCAACTACAGATTGGTTCATAACCCACGTTTTCGTTGATATGTGCATGAAAATGGCATAGCATTGACTCACTCATCATTTTCTCCTCCGGCACATGACCCACGTTCTCCCAAGGTGCAGCCACAAATGCATTTGAAACTGACCGGGACAGACACCCATCCATTTCCATTGGTTGGTACATCCCCTTGAGTTTCTTTTCTTAATGGCTTCCATCATGCAAATACCCGGAAATCCCTTGAGTTTCTTTTCTTAAGAGCATCTTCAATAAACAGTTCAAATATAAAAATATCTAACTTTTAGATCGTCTGGGACAAAAAATGCTACTTCAACAGACGGTTCATATGTAAAAAAATTGGCCCATGACATCTTCGTGATGTAAATACAACACCTCATGGTGCAAATTTATATCACAAGGTGCATCTGGTCCAAAATCAGCTGCCGCCCGCGAACACCCAACCGCCAGCTCCTTTCCTTTCCCGCCCGCCTGCGCCCGTCCGCCCGCTCGCAACCCGCCCGGCCACCGCCGCCTCCCACCATCCGGCGCCGCCATGGCCGAAGGCGACGACCCCGCCGCCTTCTCCTCCGCCGCCGCCGCAACCGGTGGGCTAACCCACGTGGCCGCAGCCACTGCCATCTCGCCCGCAACCGCTGCCATGCCGTCGCCCCCCGCCCGCCGGCCTGGATTCGCGCCATCCCGGCCGGTGGCCACCGCGCCGGCAACGAAGCCGGCGAAGGGACGAGGCGGCGGAAAACGGCCGGCCAACCGCAGCCGCAACACCGACCGACAGTTCTACGTGGTCGGTGAAGGTCTCCAAGGCGGCCGCGGCGGCTCGGGGCGACAACTCACAACCGGTGCGGCCGGCGGCCTCCTCCAGCAGCCACACATCCATTCCTCAACCTCCCCCGCCGCCACCATCGGCAATGGAGGAAGATGTGGCCACGCCGACGGCCACCGCCTCCAACATGTTCGACGAAATGCCGCAAAGGTATAAATTTTCCGGTTGTGCTCTCGTATGTTGTTTCAAATTGTATGTGTTCTTGATTGTTTGTGCATCCAATTGTAGTCTTGATGATGAATCTTGCATGCACGCGACAAATGTGGCAAATGATGATTACATGTATGCATCACAAGAATATGAAACCCAATATGATGATGACAATCTTGATGTGGACAATGAGGGCTTTATGGACACATCGACTCTTGATGCCAAGGCAAAGGCATATGTTGAACTTTGTCGCGATGAAATGCTCATGAAGAAGCAAATGCTCATGAGGCAAATGATAATGGGAGGAGACATGGGAGGTGCCATGGGAAGAGGCATGGGAGGAGGCATGGGAGGTGCCATGGGAGGAGGCATGGGAACGTCGACAAAGACGGTGGTGAAGATGATGATCGTACCACGGTTCACAACGCCGGTGGTGTGATGACCCTCATGAGTAATATTCATGTGCATTTCAATTTCTAGGACGAAAAACTTTGATTGAGACGATGTTTTTTTATAGAGGGATTTGATACTATGATGATGATGCACTTTTGATTGAAACTATGATGATGATGCACTTTATTTTCAAATCTTTGATGTTATTTCAATGCAAAACCGCGGCTGAACAGTGGCTGGCAGAAGCCGCGCGGCCGTTTTCAAATTTTTAAATCTTTGGTTTGGATTATCTATTGGAGTTGTTCTTATGGACCATTGATTTGGACCATCTGTTGTAGTTGAGCATTTTTCGGAACTCCAAAATGCACTTTTTGACGGTCCAAATTTTATATCTCCGGTTTTGAACCGCCAAAATTTGAACCACCTATTGGAGATGCTCTAATGGCTTCCACCATGCAAATACACAGAAATCTCTTGAGTTTCTTTTCTTAATGGCTTCCACCATACAAATCCACTTCCTTGTCGTTTCCACCTGCAAGGCTAGGCCAATGCTACCGACTGCATGTCCAAAAAAACTGAGGGTGTAGAGATGCTGTGTACTGCATCACTTCTTATTATTTGCGGGGAACTGCAACACATCTTCTTAACTCAAGCAGGTCACCATCATTGTAGCGACCAGATCTCAAACGGTCCGAGAGAAACTCAAACAGTCCGATCTCTGTGCTTCAGTGTCATCCCTGGATCAGTAATGCTGACACGCACAGTACTTGAAGGATTTATAGCAGAGTAGCAATCACACACTTATTACATTGAATGTCTCAAAAGAGAACTTATTACAATAAATATGGCTTAAGGCCATCTAATAATGATAACAGCGGAAGGCTTGGAAGATAAGTGAGTCCATCAACTCGAACGGCATCACCATGTATAGAACCACGACCTAAAGGCACCTTACTCGTCGTCTGAAAAGTCTGCAACATGAACGTTGCAGCCCGAAAACGGGTCAGCACATGGAATATGCTGGCAATGTAACACATAGAGAGTAATGAAAGAATAAAGCTATACTACATGCATATATGGCTTGTGGAAAGCTCTATGGTTACAGTTTTTGCATAAAGCCAATTTTCCCCTACTACAAAGGAATAAATTTTTATTTAACTATCATGGTGGTTGTTGAATGTTGATAATATAGACATCCTCTCAATCCCAATTAAGCATTATCATTAAAATCCAACAATATTAATTAAAGTAACATGATGAGATTCACATGATAATCCAAGTACTAGATACTCAAGACGTCCATAACCGGGGACACGGCTAACCATGATTAGTTTATACACTCTGTAGATGTTTGCGCACTTTTCCCCACAAGAATCGATCTCCTCCGTTGGGATTCTCGCACTATATGATGTTTGAGAAACGGATGACCGAGACATAGTCTTTCAGAAGCGCTAGCACCTTACGATCGGGTAGACAGTACCAACCTACATCCCCTACATCTGCTAGTCTACCACTGTAAGAGTTTGCACGACTTAGTCAACTATGCTAGAGCACATAATAGCTTGTGGCTGCACACAGAAGTTTCTAGTATGAATAATCTCATGATCCCTTTGAGCCTGGGTGGCGGTCCATAAAGAAAAACAAGCAATCGCTGGAATACCCAGATGCCTCAATCCACCCAGATGTGGGTTTAAGTTGCCACCTTAAATAAACCATTAATTTAACAATCTCACATCTGTCATGGATACACTCACCCAATCCACGTCTACTAGCATAGCATGGCATAACAGGCAAACGTAGAAGTAATTCCCAAGGGTTTGATAATAAAACAGATAATATGTACTACCTCATCTACTTCCCAAAACCCACATATTAATCAGATCCTAATCATGCAATTGTTTGAGGATTGATCTAATGCAATAAAAACTGGATAGTAAAGAGGTATGATCAAAGTGTTACTTGCCTTGCTGATGATCCGCGAAACCTAGAGATTCAAAGTAGCAAGCGGCGCACTCCGGGTACTCTATCGCAAACAAACAAGCATACAATAAGTACTCATCTAATGCACGGGTAAAACTCAAATAAGAGATCTAACCAGAAAGTTCAACTTAAGAACTCCGGTTTGCAAAAAGAATCAAATCGAATGAAGTAACGAAAGTCAAACGGCGAAAGAAACAAACTTCATTTACTAATCTGGATCTAAGTCAAAACAGAAGCAAAATCTTGTTGGAGTAGGTTAAACGGTAAGAGGGTTTTGAGACGAAACTACAGGCGCTTGAATCGCCTGATTCCGATAAACGGGCGAAAAGTTATACTAGAACGAAAATTGGATCAGAAATTGCGATCAGAAATAACCGCGGAAAAATCGGAGAGAAAGAAAAACTGACGAATAGATTAACGAAGGAACGTTCGTTAACTGAAACTAAACGGCGAATTCGTTCGTTAAAATGAACGAATGGGCGAACGCTCGCTAAAAAAGTAAACCAGAAAATAAAACCAATCTATTTCTAAAAAAACGAATCTAGGGTTTTCTAAAAAAACTGGATCGGTTTCTTTAGAAAACCGGGGCGGCGGGGCGGCTACCTCGGCTCGGCTCCGGCGGGGTTCTGGTGCGGCGTGGGGTGGCAGGGCTACGGCGGCTGCTGCTGCTGCTATCGGCGGCGGG
>NC_041382.1:520491727-520557721 GCF_002162155.2 Triticum dicoccoides
TGGGGTGGCGGGGTGGGGCGGGCGACGGAGGTATTTAAGAGGGGGGTGGCGGCTTGGGAGAGGGGGCAAGGCGGCAGCGGCGCGGAGGAGTCCGGCTCGGACTTGGAGTCCGGGTCGGCGGCAGCGCGGCGCGGGGAAGGCGGCGGCAGCACGGGCCGGCCTGGCTAGGCTGGGCCTTCGGCCCAGTCGGGCGCGGAGATTTTTTTTAAATACTCCCGCCGAACTAAGAAAAAAATCCTAGAAAAATAAATAAAAAACTAAAAATGCCAAAACAAATTTTCACCGTCTAAATAAAATATTTAGAACAAGATGAACATTTTCTTGGCCCTAAAATGCAGTTTTGAAAAACGTGCATTTTTTTGTAAATTCAAATAAAATAGCAAAAACTTCAAAATAAATCTTATTTGAATTTTTTATTAAATCCTCAATATTTCTTTATTTTGGGAAATTCATTTTATTTCCTCTCACTTATTTTTATTATAGAAATAATTGAAGATAAAATAAATAAAATCAATGATCCTATTTTCAAAATTTGAGAAAACTCAAATATGAAAATAACGAAATCCCCAACTCTCTCCAAGAGTCCTTGAGTTGCGTAGAATTTCTAGGATCAAACCAAAAGCAAGAAAATATGATATGCATTGATGATCTAGTGTATAACATTCCAAATTAAAAATTTGGGATGTTACAGTTTGCTTCCTCAAGATTTCAACTTCATCTCGAACTACCTCTTTTCGCCGATAGTTCAACCAATGAAACATCAACACTTGACAAATCATGACGCATGATTGGGTCGGTGCCACCGCTTTGTGATGAACCTGATCCAGAAGACTTGGACCCTGCTCCAAGGAACAAAAGAGGCGGTCACGAGGGTGGGGGGCGCCCCTCCTAGGGTGCGTCCCCCTGCCTCGTGGGCCCCTCGGTGCTCCACCGACGTACTCCTTCCTTCTATATATACACACGTACCCCCAAACGATCGGAACAGGAGCCAAAAACCTAATTCCACCGTCGCAACTTTCTGTATCCACGAGATCCCATCTTGGGGCCTGTTCCGGAGCTCCACCGGAAGAGGGTCGTCATCACGGAGGGCTTCTACATCATCCTAGCCCCTCCGATGAAGTGTGAGTAGTTTACCTCAGACCTTCGGGTCCATAGTTAGTAGCTAGATGGCTTCTTCTCTCTTTTTGGATCTCAATACAAAGTTCTCCCCCTCTCTTGTGGAGATCTATTCGATGTAATCTTCTTTTCGTGGTGTGTTTGTTGAGATCGATGAATTGTGGGTTTATGATCAAGTATATCTATGAATAATATTTGAATCTTCTCTGAATTCTTTTATGTATGATTGGTTATCTTTGCAAGTCTCTTCGAATTATCCGTTTGGTTTGGCCAACTAGATTGGTAGTTCTTGCCATGGGAGAAGTGCTTAGCTTTGGGTTCGATCTTGCGGTGTCCTTACCCAGTGAAGAAGGGGCAGCAATGCACATATTGTATCGTTGCCATCGAGGATAACAAGATGGGGTTTATTTCATATTGCATGAATTTATCTCTCTACATCATGTCATCTTGCTTAAGGCGTTACTCTGTTTTTAACTTAATACTCTAGATGCATGCTGGATAGCGGTCGATGAGTGGAGTAATAGTAGTAGATGCAGAATCGTTTCGATCTACTTGTCACGGACGTGATGCCTATATATATGATCATGCCTAGATATTCTCATAACTATGCTCAATTCTGTCAATTGCTCAACAGTAATTTGTTCACCCACCGTAGAATACTTATGCTCTTGAGAGAAGCCACTAGTGAAACCTATGGCCCCCGGGTCTATTCTCATCATATCAATCTCCATCACTTTAATCTTGCTTTGCTTTTTTACTTTGCTTTTACTTTTTACTTTGCATCTTTATACCAAAAATATTATATCTATCAGATCTCACTCTCGTAAGTGACCGTGAAGGGATTGACAACCCCTAATCGCGTTGGTTGCGAGTAGCTATCGCTTTGTGCAGGTACGAGGGACTTGAGCATGGCCTCCTACTAGATTGATACCTTGGTTCTCAAAAACTGAGGGAAATACTTACGCTACTCTGCTGCATCATCCCTTACTCTTCGGGGAAAACCAACGCAAGCTCAAGACGTAGCAATAAGGATTTCTGGCGCCGTTGCCGGGGAGTCTACGCAAAAAGTCAACATACCAAGTACCCATCGCAATCCCTATCTATCGCATTACATTATTTGCCATTTGCCTCTCGTTTTCCTCTACCCCACTTCACCCTTGCCGTTTTATTCGCCCTCTCTCTCTCTATCCTCCCTCTCCTTTCCATTTGCCTCTTGTTTTCTCGCGTGCTAGTTTGTTTACTTGTCGTTATGGCTAGTCTCATATCTTCCCCATTGTCTCCCGAGAGTGAAGTTCTAAATTTTAAACAAAGGGAGGGAGAAAATCTAAAAGATGCTTGGTATAGAATTTGCAATGCTCAAAATAGATCTACCATGAAGCAATCTACCTTAGTTCTTCTCCGCAATTTTTATGTAGGTGTTAATCCTTGGTATAGATATATCCTCGATACCATTACCGGAGGGAACTTCTTGGGTAGCCATACTTTTGATTCTTATAATGCTATGCTAAATTTATTTGGCTCACCACCTCTTTTGGTTAATGGAACCACGTTAACTTTGGAGCATGTTATGCAAAGACTTGAAATTATTGAAAATAAAGTTGCTAGTATTGAATCAATTGAAAATCTAGATAAAAAGATCCACAATCAAATTACTCAATATGGATCTAAGGTAGGAATGACTTTGAAAAATATTAAGGAAAAGAAACCCATAGTTAATGAGAAGGTAAACTTAGATTCTACTAGAATTGACAAACTTGAGGGTATCATTACAAACTTGGGAACCGCTTTTTCTTCCATAAATAATACTCCAAGTCCGCCTACTAAAATTGCCAAGCTTATGTATGTTCCTAAAAATAAGGGTGAATCATCTAGTAAGGAAACTGCGGATCTTAAATCTATAAGTATTCATCCCAATCTTTTTGCTATCATTAAGGAACCAATTGCTACAAATGAATTTTTTGATCTTGTGCCTAAAAGTTTGATAATACCTAAAAAGAAAGAAACTCCTAAGGGAAATAGATGCCTCATCAAAGAATTGCCTACCAAAGATGGCAATACCTAGATTTATCCTCGCTTTTATGCCTAGCTAGGGGCGTTAAACGATAGCGCTTGTTGGGAGGCAACCTAATTTTTTTTATTCCTTGCTTTTTGCTCCTGCTTAGTAATAAATAAATTATTTAGCCTTTGGTTGTGTTTTTTGTGTTTAATTAGTGTTTGTGCCAAGTAGAACCGTTGGGAAGACTTTGGGGAAAGTCTTGTTGAACTTGCTGTAAAAAACAGAAACTTTAGCGCTCACGAGAACTACTGTCATTTTTATTTCAAGAGTGCTATTTAGTTAATTATTTTTTCAGATGATTAATAGATAAATTACTCATGTCCATCAATTTATTTTAGAATTTTTGGGGTTCCAGATCTTGCGCTAGCTACAGATTGCTACAGACTGTTCTGTTTTTGACAGATTCTGTTTTTCGTGTGTTGTTTGCTTATTTTGATGAATCTATGGCTAGTAAAATAGTTTATAATCCATAGAGAAGTTGGAATACAGTAGGTTTAACACCAATATAAATAAATAATGAGTTCATTACAGTACCTTGAAGTGGTCTTTTGTTTTCTTTCGCTAACGGATCTCACGAGTTTTCTATTTTGAGTTTTGTGTTGTGAAGTTTTCAAGTTTTGGGTGAATTCTTTTGATGGATCATGGAACAAGGAGTGGCAAGAGCCTAAGCTTGGGGATGCCCATGGCATCCCCAAGATAATCCAAGGACACCAAAAGGTCAAAGCTTGGGGATGCCCCGGAAGGCATCCCCTCTTTCGTCCACTTCCATCGGTAATTTACTTGGAGCTATATTTTTATTCACCAACATGATATGTGTTTTGCTTGGAGCATCTTGTATTATTTGTGTCTTTGTGTCTTAGTATGCCACAATCATCCTTGCTGTACACACCTTTTGAGAGAGTCATACATGAATTAGAATTTGATAGAATACTCTATGTGCTTCACTTACATCTTTTGAGCTATGTAGTTTTGCTCTATGTGCTTCACTTATATCTTTTGAGCTAAGTAGTTTTGCTCTATGTGCTTCACTTATATCTTTTGAGCGTTATAATTTTGCTCTATGTGCTTCACTTAGATCTTTTAAAGCACGGTGGTGGATTTGTTTTAAAGAAACTATTGATCTCTCATGCTTCACTTAAATTATTTTGAGAGTCTCTTAATAGCATGGTAATTTGCTTAATAATAATATGCTTGGTATTCAAGATTTGTGAAATTTTCTTTTGAGTGTGTTGAATACTAAGAAAAGATTGAAGCATGATAATTGTTTTGAGATATGAAGGTGATAATATTAAAGTCATGCTAGTTGAGTAGTTGTGAATTTAAAGAATACTTGTGTTAAAGTTTGTGATTCCTGTAGTATGCACGTATGGCGAACCGTTATGTGATGAAGTCGGAGCATGATTTATTTATTGATTGTCTTCTTTATGAGTGGCGGTCGGGGATGAGCGATGGTCTTTTCCTACCAATCTATCCCCCTAGGAGCATGCGTGTAATACTTTGCTTTGATAACTTCTAGATTTTTGCAATAAGTATATGAGTTCTTTATGATTAATGTTGAGTCCATGGATTATACACACTCTCACCCTTCCACCTTTTCTAGCCTCTCTAATACCGCGCACCTTTCGCCGGTATCATACACCTACCATATACCTTACTCAAAACAGCCACCATACCTACCTATTATGGCATTTCCATAGCCATTCTGAGATATATTGCCATGCAACTTTCCACCATCTAGTTCATCATGACACATTCATCATTGTCATATTGCTTAGCATGATCATGTAGTTGACATAGTATTTGTGGCAAAGCCATCGTTCATAATTTTTTCGTACTTGTCACTCTTGATTTATTGCATATCCCGGTACACCGCCGGAGCCATCCATATAGAGTCATACTTTGTTTTAGAATCGAGTTGTAATCATTGAGTTGTAAATAAATAAAAGTGTGATGATCATCATTTAATAGAGCATTGTCCCAAAAAAGGAGAAATGCCAAAGAAAAAAAAAAGAAGGCCCAAAAAAAGAAAATAAATAAAAAGGGGCAATGCTACTATCTTTTTTTCCACACTTGTGCTTCAAAGTAGCACCATGATATAGCGAGTCTCATATATTGTGCTTCAAAGTAGCACCATGTTCTTCATATAGAGAGTCTCATATGTTGTCACTTTCATATACTAGCGGGAATTTTATATTATAGAATTTGGCTTGTATATTCCAATGATGGGCTTCCTCAAAATTGCCCTAGGTCTTCATGAGCAAGCAAGTTGGATGCACACCCACTTAGTTTCTTTTTGAGCTTTCATACATTTATAGCTCTAGTGCATCCGTTGCATGGCAATCCCTACTCACTCACATTGATATCTATTGATGGGCATCTCCACAGCCCGTTGATACGCCTAGTTGATGTGAGACTATCTTCTACTTTTTGTCTTCTCCACAACCACCATTCTATTCCACCTATAGTGCTATATCCATGGCTCACGCTCATGTATTGCGTGAAGATTGAAAAAGTTTTGAAAAAGTTAGAGTATGAAACAATTGCTTGGCTTGTCATCGGGGTTGTGCATGATTTAAATACTTTGTGTGGTGAAGATGGAGCATAGCCAGACTATATGATTTTGTAGGGATAACTTCCTTTGGCCATGTTATTTTGAGAAGACAGAATTGCTTTGTTAGTATGCTTGAAGTATTATTATTTTTATGTCAATATAAACTTTTGTCTTGAATCTTCCTAGTCTGAATATTCATAGCACAATTAAGAAGATTTGCATTGAAATTATGCCAAGTAGCACTCCGCATCAAAAATTCTCTTTTTATCATTTACCTACTCGAGGACGAGCAGGAATTAAGCTTGGGGATGCCTGATACGTCTCCAACGTATCTATAATTTTTGATTGCTCCATGCTATATTATCTACTGTTTTGGACTATATTGGACTTTATTTTTCACTTTTATATTATTTTTGGGACTAACCTATTAACCGGAGGCCCAACCCAGAATTGTTGTTTTTTGCCTATTTCAGTGTTTCGGAGAAACAGAATATCAAACGGAGTCCAAACGGAATAAAATCTTTGGGAACGTGATTTCCTCACCGAACGTGATCCAGGAGACTTGGACCCTGCTCCAAGGAACAAAAGAGGCGGTCACGAGGGTGGGGGACGCCCCCTAGGGCGCGCCCCCTGCCTCTTGGACCCCTCAGTGCTCCACCAACGTACTCCTTCCTCCTATATATACACACGTACCCCCAAGCGATCAGAACAAGAGCCAAAAACCTAATTCCACTGCCGCAACTTTCTGTATCCACGAGATCCCATCTTGGGGCCTGTTCCGGAGCTCCGCCGGAAGAGGGCCGTCATCATGGAGGGCTTCTACATCATCCTAGCCCCTCCGATGAAGTGTGATTAGTTTACCTCAGACCTTCGGGTCCATAGTTAGTAGCTAGATGGCTTCTTCTCTCTCTTTGGATCTCAATACAAAGTTCTCCCCCTCTTTGTGGAGATCTATTCGATGTAATCTTCTTTTTGCGGTGTGTTTGTTGAGACCGATGAATTGTGGGTTTATGATCAAGTATATCTATGAATAATATTTGAATCTTCTCTGAATTCTTTTATGTATGATTGGTTATCTTTGCAAGTCTCTTCGAATTATCCGTTTGGTTTGGCCAACTAGGTTGGTAGTTCTTGTCATGGGAGAAGTGCTTAGCTTTGGGTTCGATCTTGCGGTGTCCTTACCCAGTGACAGAAGGGGCAGCAAGGCACATATTGTATCGTTGCCATCGAGGATAACAAGATGGGGTTTATTTCATATTGCATGAATTTATCTCTCTACATCATGTCATCTTGCTGAAGGCGTTACTCTGTTTTTAACTTAATACTCTAGATGCATGCTGGATAGCGGTCGATGAGTGGAGTAATAGTAGTAGATGCAGGATCGTTTCGATCTACTTGTCACGGACGTGATGCCTATATACATGATCATGCCTAGATATTCTCACAACTATGCTCAATTCTGTCAATTGCTCAATAGTAATTTGTTCACCCACCGTAGAATACTTATGCTCTTGAGAGAAGCCACTAGTGAAACCTATGGCCCTCGGGTCTATTCTCATCATATCAATCTCCATCACTTTAATCTTGCTTTGCTTTTTTACTTTGCTTTTACTTTTTACTTTGTATCTTTATACCAAAAATACCAAAAATATTATATCTATCAGATTTCACTCTCGTAAGTGACCGTGAAGGGATTGACAACCCTAATCGCGTTGGTTGCGAGTAGCTATCGCTTTGTGCAGGTACGAGGGACTTGAGCGTGGCCTCCTATTGGATTGATACCTTGGTTCTCAAAAACTGAGGGAAATATTTACGCTAGTCTGCTGCATCATCCCTTGCTCTTCGGGAAAAACCAACGCAAGCTCAAGACGTAGCGCATACCAAGCAGTTTTTTCCCGCACCAGCAACCACCTCTCCACGTCAAGTCGTAAGACAGGAGCAACACCCTTGATGTCCTTCGCCACCACCGAAATATGAATAGAAAAGAAGCTTTCTAAGAAGGACTAGTTAAATTATCGCAAAAAGAAGTTCCTTAAGAAGGAATAAATTAGTGGCATTAGATTACTCTCAAAGAACGAAGAAAATAAAATCAAAATAATGATGTTTTCTAAGAAAGGATGAATTGGTGGCATTGGTATTACCCTCTAAGAAGAAAGAAAAAAACAAATAATGACAAAATTTGCACAAAATTAACAAAGAAAATGTATTTTTTTAATAATATGTAAGAATAAGCTAATAGTGATTTTTTTGCAATAAAGGAGGTTTCCTAAGAAGGAATGAATTAGTGACGTTGGAATCGCCCTTAATGAAGAAATAAAATGAAATGAAACTAAAACAAATTCAAAATACTGAAGTTTTCTAAGAAGCAATGAATTAGTGGCATTATATCACCCTTTAACAAGAAGCAAAAATGAAACAAAAACGAAAAATCAAAATAAGAAAGTTTTCTAAGAAATAATAGATCAGTGGCATCGATGTTACCCTTTAAGAAGAAATGAAATAAAACAAGTAATGGCAAATTTTGCACACATTTTACATAAAAATTGTGATTTTTAATAATATGCAAGAATAAGCATATAATAGTTATTTTTTTTAAAATAAGTTCCTAAGGAGAAATGAATTAGTGGCATTGGTATTACCCTTAGAGAAGAAAGAAAATGAAATAAAATCTAAAATAAAAAAATGAAGAATAATGAATTAGTGGCATTGCTATTTCTCTTTAAGGATAATAAAATAGCTTGCACATAACTTTGCATTGAAATCGCACTATTTATAGTATGCATAAACATAAAATTGTGTAATTTTGGACATATTATATAGTATTTCAGTTATACATTTACACTCACTTAACATTCCAAAAGTACCCATAAAAATAAAACAAAATTGACTAATAAAGAAAAAAAGAAATAACAAAAGCAAACACATAAAATGGAAAAACTGGAAAAATGAAGGGATAGAAAGGAGGGCTGAATCTTCAGGTAACAGGCTTCAACCCATTAAAGAATCGACTGACCTAGAAGAGAGCACAATAAAAAATTCCCAGCCCAAAACAAGACATCCAAACAACATTAAGAAAAAAGAGCACCAATCTTGAAGTAGCAATCAACAGTCAGAAAAATCGACTGACCCAAATTTAATTTGCAGGCAACTTACGTATAGCTAAACTAACCTTCTTTTTGGTAGCTTACATGTAATGTGTAGGTTAATGACATTGGACCTGCGAACCAACCTGTGATTAAATGGTTAAGAGGGGCAATGGTATCTCCAGCCCATCAAGGTTTTATTCCGGTTCAATCTCTCAAAAGTGCTCACAGGATAGAGTGTGTGTGCATTCATAAAGGTATATGTATGAGTGGTTGCATCTATATTATGTTAAAAAAATGGCACTGTATGTCATGCTCATGTTCCATGATAGCACTTAGAGGAAGTTACAATCATTTGTCACTCAATCTTTTGTTAATTGATTGAGCAATTTTCTTATCACGAATTAACAAAGGCAACATGCCATTGGACTCGAGTTAAAAATAAAATAAAAAAACACAAACGGCACGAGGACACAACAAACAATGGCGACACCGCACTAGCACCTGATATTATTGGAACCCCTGGCTGCATTCCTGGACCCACGAAGCACTACCAATCGATGAGTCATAACATGACACCGTGACCGTGACCGCATCTCAGACTATGTAAAAGGTTAATTTTGTGAAGAAAAAAAACAACAGAACATCAAGTAGGTTGTTAAGCAACACGCAGAAACGACTTGTCTTTTTCTCTTTCATACATGGCATGTACAATGATGACATATGGATACATATGCTTCATGAAAAAAAGTAATTTGAGGTATCTATATAAATTTTCTCTTTCTAATGCAAGCTATCACTAGTGGGTCTCATTAAAAAATAAAAAATAAAGACTCTATACACATGCATCTCTATTTTTCACTCCAACCTTTTCAGTTTTTGTCACCAGACCATACCTTTTCTCTTCAATCACCCGTCTCCTGAAAAGTATCCGACTTGCCTATCCGAATCTACTTTACGTTATACTTGATCCTACATGACATGCGAAGAATATCTTGAAGCTATGCATTATACATGCACTTAAGCCTCGGAGTATTTGTGTTATGTCCACTTGTTTCGGCGCATCTTGTATTCTAGTACAGGCCCTAGATCTGGCACGCTTGCCAACGTGCAGTTTAAACATTTTCTCAGAACAAAGCAAAGCCGAGCAAGATGCCAAGAGCAATCATGGCGAGCTAGCGAGCAAGTTTGGTGACAATGGCCGATCGCGGCGGCAAGGCACCAGCATGGACATCGGCGGCGGCGGCCGTCGACGTCGACGCGGAGGTGGTCATCGTTGGCGCCGGGATCGCGGGGCTCGCGACCGCGCTGGCGCTGCGGCGGCTCGGCGTGGGCGCGGCTGGCGGCGGCGTCCTGGTGCTGGAGCGGCACGCCGAGCTGCGCTCCACCGGCGCCGCGCTCACCATCTTCCCCAACGGCTGGTTCGCGCTCCGTGCGCTCGGCGTCGCGCACAAGCTCACCTCCCGCTACGATGCCTTCGAAACGTGCGTCTCCGTTGCTGGCCGTGATTGTTGTTCCGACGATTTTGTGGTAGTTTCTTGTCTGTGATTATTGCTCTAAAATCAGCTAAGCTTGCTGCATGCAGATCCCGGGTGACAACTCTGGAGACTGGAGCGACGCAGGTGTTCCACTTTGCTGGGCGCAAAAGCAGGTTAGATGAGCGGATGCTTTGTCTGTCGTGGCAAATTTTCTGTTGGATTCCACCGGAACTTGAGCTAATCAGTCGGCTACAGCAGCGGCGACGTGAGAGTGAGACCGATGCATCGGAAGGCGCTGTTGGAGGCGCTCGCGGAGGAGCTGCCTCCGGGCACCATCAGGTTCTCGTCCAAGCTCGCCTCGATCGCCACCGAGAAGGCGCAGGATTCCCCGGAGATCGCCGTCCTACGGTTAGACGACGGTACGGTGATCCGATCCAAGGTACACCAATGGCCGCAGCGACGCACATCGGCACATGTGACATGTGAAAATTAGTACGTATTGACTTTTTTTCTTGGAAGAATGACTATCATAAGTGGGTTTGCATGTTCATTAATTTGACCAGGTGCTGATCGGGTGCGACGGGGTGCACTCCGTGGTGTCGCAGTGGCTGGGCCTGTCGGAGCCGGCGAGCTCAGGCCGGTCCGCCGTCCGCGGGCTCGCCGTGTACCCGGACGGCCATGGCCTCAAGAAGGAGCTCCGGCAGTTCCTCTCGGAGGGTCTCAGGGCCGGCATGGTGCCCATCAGCGACACCGATGTCTACTGGTTCCTCGTCAACAACACCATCCCGGCAGAGAAGGAGGCCGGCACGGACCCCGCCAAGATCCTGCGGGAGGTCACGGACAACCTGGGCAGGCTCATGCCGGCGGAGTACCTGGACGTGGCGCGCCACTCCGACCCCGACAACCTGTCGTGGGCGCCGCTGCTGTACCGCGCCCCCTGGGCCATCCTCAGGGGTCCGGCGGCCCGCGGGCCGGTCACGGTGGCCGGCGACGCGTTCCACCCCATGACCCCCGACATGGCGCAGGGCGGGTGCTCCGCGCTGGAGGACGCGGTGGTGCTCGCGCGCGCTTTGTCTCGGGCGGCCACGCCCGCCGACGGCGTGGCCTCCTACGTGGCAGAGCGGCGTGGCCGGGCTGCCTGGTTGGTCGCCGGGGCTTACCTGTCGGGCTGGGTCCAGCAGGGCGGGACCAACGTCCGGGGCGTGCGAGGGTACATGGTCAGGCTGTTTCGCGACTGGATCTTTTACAGGTTCTTGTTCCCCAGGCTAGCCGATACAATGTGGTTCGATTGCGGCGACCTGGTGGAGCCAAACGCGGAGGGCAAGACCCACTCCGAGTAAACTAAATGCCATATTGCGTTATACTTCCTCCGCCAATGATGTGTTATATAGCCCGTGCAGACGTGACCTTACCAATTCACATGAAAATATGTGTGTTTTTTATAGTACTACTTCATATTAATTATCGTTGATTTAATACAAGACTTCACTCTATATTACGTAATAATGTCCACTTATATTATCAAAGCATCTTAAGTTGGAGAGTTTTCTGTCATTTTTCTTTGTTGAGTTACAGATTTCTAAATCGTTGTTTAGCTTCAGCGTGTTTTTGTGTGAGTTCTAGTACTGCCAGTGTTCATGTATGCTTGTTGTATGCATGTATATCGAAATTGCATAGGAGCACTCGGCGACGCCGCGCATCCGAACCTCAACCCCCCATGCGTCTCGGGATCCTTAATCACTATATTAGCCTCATAGTATTCTGAGTCGTATCCTCTCGTCTTTTCCTTTATTATTTGCGTAATTTGTCTTTAATTCCACGTGCTTTTGCATCCATATGCTAAAGGTTATGTCTCTTGCAGTGTACGAACTGACCTACCAGCAGCCAACTACCCCAAATCTAATTCAATGCATGCTTAGGAGCTCCTCTTCCTCCCAACTGCTCCATCCATCTCCCCTCGACTCCGGTTCTTGCCCACCATGGACACTGCTCATGTTCTTCTTCCTCTCTCTACTTTTTGCTCTTGGTCTTCTCCTTCAGCAACGTGGACGTGGAAAAAACCAGGACGAATTAGGAAGACTACGTCGCCACATGGAACATCGTTGGAGAGGGACGAGGTAGTTGTCCGAGCTTGCCGCACCCCGTGTGGACACGCCCAACTGCCAATGACACGACGTCCATCCTAGCCGCTGAAACCAAGTCAGGCTTTCACGCGGCCAGCGAGAAACGTCTTATGAAGGAAGCCAGCAGGACCTCTATGCCGTCGACGACGAGCAAATTGATCAAGCCATCGTCCAAGCTTGCCATGTCCTACGCGGCAGTGGCCAGCAACACCGCGTCTTCCCTCGCTGCTAGCACCATGGCTTGACTTCCTACAAACCCAACGGTACTGCATCCACGATAAGAATTGGTCTCTTCCCAAGCCGCGTATACGTCATCTGCTTCCGGGTCGTCTCCGTTGACGTCAAGTTCCACATGGACGTGCTTGATAACCCACAAGTATAGGGGATCGCAACAGTTTTCGAGGGTAGAGTATTCAACCCAAATTTATTGATTCGACACAAGGGGAGCCAAAGAATATTCTAAAGTATTAACAGTTCAGTTGTCAATTCAACCACACCTGAAAGACTTAATATCTGCAGCAAAGTATTTACTAGCAATGTAGTATGGAAGTAACGGTAACGGTGGCAAAAGTACGTAACAGTAGCAGTTTTTGTAGCAATCGTAACCGTGGAAACGGAAAAGTAACTAAGAAAAGATCAATATGTGAAAAGCTCGTAGGCAATGGATCAATGATGGATAATTATATCAGATGCGATTCCTCATGCAACAGTTATAACATAGGGTGACACAGAACTAGCTCTACTTCATCAATGTAATGTAGCCATGTATTCCGAATATACTCATACGCGCTTATGGAAAATAACTTGCATGACATCTTTTGTCTTACACTCCCGTGGTAGTGGGGTCTTATTGGAAACTAAGGGATATTAGGGCCTCCTTTTAATAGAGCACTAGACCAAAGCATTAACACTTAGTGAATACATGAACTCCTCAAACTACGGTCATCATCGGGAGTGGTCCGATTATTGTCACTTCGGGGTTGCCGGAACATAACACATAGTAGATGACTATTGACTTGCAAGATAGGATCAAGAACTCACATATATTCATGAAAACATAATAGGTTTAGATCTGAAATCATGGCACTCGGGCCCTAGTGACAAGCATTAAGCATAGCAAAGTCATAGCAACATCAATCTTAGAACATAATGGATACTAGGGATCAAACCCTAACAAAACTAACTCGATTACATGGTAAATCTCATCCAACCCATCACCGTCTAGCAAGACTACGATGGGATTACTCACGCACGGGGGAGAGCATCATGAAATTGGTGATGAAGGATGGTTGATGATGACAATGTCGACGGATTCCCCTCTCCGGAGCCCCGAACGGACTCCAGATCAGCCCTCTTGAGGAAGATTAGGGCTTGGTGGCGGCTCAGTATCGTAAAACGCGATGAATCCTTCTCTCTGTTTTTTTTCTCCCTGAAAGTGAATATATGGAGTTGGGCTTGAGGTCGGGGAGTCTCAGGAGGCCCACGAGGCAGGGGGCGCACCCCAGGGGGGCGCCCTACACCCTCGTGGACAGGGTGTGGGCCCCCTGACGCTGATTCTTTCACCAATATTTTTCATTAATTTCAAAACGTGTCTCCGTGGATTTTCAGGTCATTTCGAGAACTTTTATTTTTGCACAAAAATAACACCATGGCAATTCTGCTGAAAACAGCGTCAGTCCGGGTTAGTTCCATTCAAATCATGCAAGTTAGAGTCCAAAACAATGGCAAAGATATTTGGAAAAGTAGATACGTTGGAGACGTATCAACTCCCCCCAAGCTTAAACATTTGCTTGTCCTCAAGCCATTCAGTTGACAAACTGAAAGTGATAAAGAAAAACTTTTACAAACTCTATTTGATCTTGTTGTTGCAAATATGTAAAGCCAGCATTCAAGTTTTCAGTAAAAATTATGAACTAGCCATATTCATAATAACATTTAGGTCTCATGTTTACTCATATCAATGGCATAATCAACAAGCGAGCAATAATAATAAATCTCAGATGACAACACTTTCTCAAAACAATCATAACATGATATAACAAAATGGTATCTCGCTACTCCTTTCTGAGACCGCAAAACATAAATGCAGAGAACCCCTGAAGATCAAGGACTGACTAGACATTGTAATTCATGGTAAAAGAGATCCAATCATACTCAATGTAAATTACTAGCAATGCATGGGAATGATAGCGGTGCTCTCCAACTGGTGCTTTTTAATAAGAGGATGATGACTCAACATAAAAGTAAATAGATAGGCCCTTTGCAGAGGGAAGCAGGGATTTGCAGAGGTGCCAGAGCTCGAGTTTTGAAACAGAGATAAATAATATTTTGAGTGGCATACTTTCGTTGCCAACATAACAACCAAGATATCTCGATATCTTCCATGCTACACACATTATAGGCGGTTCCCAAACAGAATGGTAAATTTTATACTCCCCCACCACCAACGAACACCAATCCATGATTTGTCCGAAACAACGGTGCCTCCAACTAACAACAATCCTAGGGGGTTGTTTGCAATTATTATGATTTGAGCATGGGACTGGGCATCCCGGTTACCGGCCATTTTCTCGTGAGTGATGAGCGGAGTCCACTCATCGTGAGAATAACTCACCTAGCATGGAAGATATAGAGAGCCCTAGTTGATACATGAGCTATTCGAGCATACAAAACAGAATTTCATTTGAAGGTTTAGAGTTTGGCACATACAAATTTACTTGAAACGGCAGGTAAATACCGCATATAGGAAGGTATGGTGGACTCATATGGAATAACTTTGGGGTTTTATGGAAGTGGATGCACAAGCAGTATTCCCGCTTAGTACAAGTGAAGGCTAGAAAGAGACTGGGAAGCGACCAACTAGAGAGCGACAACAGTCATGAACATGCATTAAGATTAATCAACAATGAGTGCAAGCATGAGTAGGATATAAATCACCATCAACATAAATATCGTGGAGGCTATGTTGATTTTGTTTCAACTACATGTGTGAACATGTGCCAAGTCAAGTCACTCGAATCGTTTAAAGGAGGATACCACCATATCATACCACATTACAACCATTTTAATAGCATGTTGGCACGGAAGGTAAACCATTATAAACTCCTAGAAAATTAAGCGTGGCATGAGCAACTATAATCTCTAATTGTCATTGCAAACATGTTTCATTCATAATAGGCTGAATCAGGAACGGTGAACTAATCATATTTACAAAAACAAGATAGGTCGAGTTCATACCAGCTTCTCTCATCTCAATCAGCCCATCATATATTGTCATTATTGTCTTTCACTCGCACGACCGAATGGTGTGGATAATAATAATAGCATGTGCATTGGACTAAGTTGGAATCTGCAAGCATTTAATACAAGGGAGAAGACAAGGTAATATGGGCTCTTGGTTAAATCAACAATAATGCATATGAGAGCCACTCAACATTTTCATCATGGTCTTCTCTCTCGACCCCCAAACAATAAGAAAAGAAATAAAACTATTTACACGGGAAAGCTCCTAACAAGCAAAAGAAGAACGAGAAATATTTTTGGGTTTTCTTTTAATTACCACTACTACAGGCACGGAAAATAAACTAGCTAAAAGCTATAACTAATTTTTTTGGTTTTTCTTAAGGTTTTGTCAAACACACAAGAAGAAGGCTTAGAAAAGAAAATAAACTAGCATGGATAGTACAATGAAAAAGCATGAGCATCGACAACTAGCATGAGTGTGTGAACATGAATGTAATGTCGGTGAGAAATACGTACTCCCCAAGCTTAGGATTTTGGCCTAAGTTGGTCTATGCCCACGGATCGAAGCTACTCTCTCCGGTGTACTAAGGAGGGTCCTTAGGTGCCACTGGTTGGCGATCTCCTTCGGATCCCACTGATAAACATACTGTCGATAAGGGTCAAGTGGTGGCTCAGGCTCGGGCTCTGGGACTTGTGTCAGCCTCCAGTATGCATAAATGGCCTCTGGCAAGATGAGGTACGTGCCCGAAAGTATGTTAAACAAAGAGGGTGCAAGCAAGGTAATAATCTCACAATGAGTTTTATCAAATATCAAATTATACTTAAGCATCTTCTTCTTATTTTTAACAATAAATTCATGTGCTACCATACTCTTATAATCTAGAAAAATAGGGGGCAGCAACTTTTCCTCTTTCTCATAATGCCTAATATGTATCTCAAAGTGTTCAGCAAGGCATGAAGCAAAGATGCCTCCGAAGATGGGGCCCTTTGTACGGTTCAGACTTAATCATTTAGCAACAATAGCGCCTAGGCTGAATGTTGTATCACGAAACAAAGCATGGCACAAAATGACAAGATCTGGAGCACTAAGATTTCCATTGTTCCCGTGACCAATTAAGCATCTACTAGCAAATATCGAAAGTAGCGTAGAACAGGAAAATGTATACTAGTAATTCTTGCATCGGAAATTTTCCTCGTTTCTCCTACAACAATTCTATCAATAAATCTATCCACATCACTACGGTGTGGTTCCTCGATGCTGTCCACAAAGGGTATCTTGCAGACCTGACAAAAATCATGGAGTGACATCTCCTTAACCTCATCATATAAGTGAAACTCCACTGAAGGTTGCATGAAAATATTAGTGAGTAGGAGATACTATTCACGCTGGTCGTGGAGGAAGTCGGTGAGGCCTGCATTCTCAGCCAAGTAATAAAAGTCATCATAAATTCCAGCGGCTCTCAAGAACGCGTCACAAAGCCATACGCACGGCCGAACCTCCACAGTGCGAGGAAGATTGTATTTAGGATTTTTATTCTCCTCATTTTGCTTATCCTTTGAGGTTCGGCTCAAAGAGCCCCTCAACAACCTCTTCATCATTTTTTTCTGAAATTTTTTAGTGACTCAAAGTAAAAGTGAACCAAACTCAACAAGATTTATTGAAACTACTCCCACAGGTGCCTAGAGGCTATATCATGCATTAAAACTACTTTGGACCATATAAATTTGACATGCAAGCTCAAGAACAGGATCACCTTAGCAGCAAAAAATTGCAATAAATAAAGCACTAGAACAAAAACTAATTCGACCATTGGAGGAGTCACATACTGAAGAACAATCTCCCCAAACAGTTTTGTGAATGGAGTTTTGAGCAAAGAGATCGAAAATGGCAGCAAGATGAGCTAGAACACGGGTTTGAGCTATGAGAGGATTTTTTTTGGAGGAAGACGAAGTGAGTGGGTGCTGGAATAAGTGGAGGGGGTCCACGTGGGGCCCACGAGGTAGGGGGCGCCCCCTGTGCCCTTATGGCCAAATGGTGGCCCCCTGGTGTGTTCTTAGTGCCAGAAATTCTTAAATATTCTAGAAAAAATCATATTTCATTTTCAGGACGTTTGGAGAACTTTTATTTTCAGGGTATTTTTATTGCAAGGATAATTCAGAAAACAGACCGAAAATACTATTTTTGCTTTATTTAATCTAAATAACAGAAACTAAAAGGAGGGTACAGAGAGTTGCGCTTTCTAACTTCATCCATCTCATGCTCATCAAAAGGAATCCACTAACAAGGTTGATCAAGTCTTGTTAACAAACTCTTTCCGAATCGCATGAAATTGGAGAATTTTCGAATAACACTAGGTTACCTCAACGGGGATATGCATGTCCCCAACAATAAGAATATCATATTTTTTTCTTAACAGTAGGAAGAGGGAATTCAAAACCTCCAATAATAATCGTTGAAATTTTTCCAATAGAATTGATACTGTGGACTTGAGGTTGTTTCCTCGGAAAGTGTATCGTATGCTCATTACCATTAACATGAAAAGTGACATTGCCTTTGTTGCAATCAATAACAGCCCCTGCAGTATTCAAAAAGGGTCTACCAAGGATAATAGACATACTATCATCCTCGGGAATATCAAGAATAACAATAGTAACATTAGCAACCACAACAGGCACATCCTCACAAATACCGACATGTATACCAGTTGATTTATCGACCATTTGCAAAGATATTTCAGTAGGCGTCAACTTATTCAAATCAAGTCTATGATATAAAGAGAGAGGCATAACACTAACACTGACTCCAAGATCACATAAAGCAGTTTTAACATAGTTTCTTTTAATGAAGCATGGTATAGTTGGTACTCCTGGATCTCCTAGTTTCTTACGTATTCCACCTTTAAAAGTATAATTGACAGGCATGGTGGAAATTTCAGCTTCCGGTATCTTTCTTTTATTTGTAACAATATCTTTCATATACTTAGCATAAGGATTCATTTTAAGCATATCAGTCAAACGCATACGCAAAAAAATAGGTCTAATCATTTCAGCAAAGCACTCAAAATCCTCATCATCCTCTTTCTTGGATGGTTTAGGAGGAAAAGGCATGGGTTTCTGAACCCATGGTTCTCTTTCTTTACCGTGCTTCCTAGCAACAAAGTCTCTCTTATCATAACATTGATTCTTTGATTGTGGGTTATCAAGATCAACGACAGGTTCAATCTCTACATCATTTTTATTGCTAGGTTGAGCATCGATATGAACATCATCATTAACATTATCACTAGGTTCATGTTCATTACCAGATTGTGTTTCAGCATCAGAAATAGAAATATCATTGGGATTCTCAGGTGTGTCAACAACAGGTTCACTAGAAGCATGCAAAGTCCTATCATTTTTCTTTTTCTTCTTCTTAGAAGGACTAGGTGTATCAACATTAGTTCTCTGAGAATCTTGCTCAACTCTCTTAGGGTGGCCCTCAGGATACAAAGGTTCCTGAGTCATTCTACCCCCTCTAGTCATAACTCTAAAAGCATTATCATTTTTCTTATTATTTAATTTATTGAGCAAATCATCTTGAGCTTTAAGAACTTGTTCTACCTGAGTGGTAACCATAGAAGCATGTTTACTAATAAGTTTAAGGTCACCTTTAACTCTAGACATATAATCACTCAAGTGTTCAACCATATAAGTATTATGTTTCAATTATGTACCAACATAAGCATTGAAGTTTTCTTATTTAACAATAAAATTATCAAACTCATCCAAGCATTGGCTAGCAGACTTATTACGAGGAATATCACCTTCATCAAATCTATAGAGAGAATTTACCTTTACTACCTGTGTCGGGTTATAAAGACCATGTATTTCTTCAATAGCCGGTAAATTCTTAACATCTTCAGCTTTAATACCCTTTTCTTTCATAGATTTCTTTGCCTCTTGCATATCTTCAGGACTGAGAAAGAGAATACCCTTTTGTTCGGAGTTGGCTTAGGAGTTGGTTCAGGAAGTGTCCAATCATTATCATTACTCAATATATTATTTAATAGCAACTCAGCTTGCTCAACAGTTCTTTCCCCCAAAACACAACCAGCACAACTATCCAGGTGGTCTCTGGAAGCATCGGTTAGACCATTATAAAAGATATCAAGTATTTCATTTTTCTTGAAAGGATGATTAGGCAAAGCATTAAGTAATCGGAGAAGCCTCCCCCAAGCTTGTGGGAGACTCTCTTCTTCAATTTGCACAAAATTATATATTTCCCTTAAGGCAACTTGTTTCTTATGAGCGGGGAAATATTTAGAAAATAAGTAATAAATCATATCCTGGGGACTACGCACTCAACCAGGAGCAAGAGAATTAAACCATGTTTTAGCATCACCCTTTAATGAGAACGGAAATAACTTAAGGATATAGTAGTAACAAATTTTTTCCTCATGAGTGAATAGGGTGGCTATATCATTCAATTTAATAAGATGTGCCACAATAGTTTCAGATTCATAGCCATAAAAAGGATCAGATTCAACCAAAGTAATTAACTCAGGATCGACAGAGAAATCATAATCCTTATCAGAAATACAGATAGGTGAAGTAGCAAAAGCAGGGTCATATTTAATTCTAGTATTCAAAGACTTTTCTTTCAGCTTAGCTAACAGTTTCTTAAGATCATGTCTATCTTTGCAAGCAAAAAGGTCTCTAGCAGTTTCTTCATCCATAACATAACCCTCAGTCACATCAGGCAATCATATATAGGGGGAGAACCTTCATCATCACTTTCATCAATATTATCTATTTCAATAATTTCATTCTCTCTAACCCTAGCATGTTGTTCATCAAGAAATTCACCTAATTGCACAAGTATTATCAAGCATAGAAGTAGTTTCATCATAAGAATCATGCATAGCAGAAGTGGCATCATCAATAAAATGCGACATATCAGAATCAATAACAGGTGTAGGTGTCGCAAATTTACTCATAACAGAAGGTGAATCAAGTGCAGAGCTAGATGACAGTTCCTTACCTCCCCTCGTAGTTGAGGGAAAAATCTTGGTTCTTTCATCTTTCAAGTTCCTCATAGTGATCAACCGATATAAATCCCAAGTGACTCAAAGAATAGAGCTATGCTCCCCGGCAACGACACCAGAAAATAGTCTTGATAACCCACAAGTATAGGGGATCACAACAATTTTCGAGGGTAGAGTATTCAACCCAAATTTATTGATTCGACACAAGGAGAGACAAAGAATATTCTCAAGTATTAGCAGTTGAGTTGTCAATTCAGCCACACCTGAAAGACTTAATATCTGCAGCAAAGTATTTAGTAGCAAAGTAGTATGAAAGTAACGGTAACGGTGGCAAAAGTAACAGTAGCAGTTTTTGTAGCAATCGTAACAGTGGCAACGGAAAAGTAACTAAGCAAAGATCAATATGTGAAAAGCTCGTGGGCAATGGATCAATGATGGATAATCATGTCGGATGTGATTCCTCATGCAACAGTTATAACATAGGGTGACACATAACTAGC
The DNA here is from genome assembly GCF_002162155.2 of Triticum dicoccoides. Taxonomy (NCBI): domain Eukaryota; kingdom Viridiplantae; phylum Streptophyta; class Magnoliopsida; order Poales; family Poaceae; genus Triticum; species Triticum dicoccoides. The sequence continues at coordinate 520,512,902 of NC_041382.1, forward strand.
TCCAGTTCATCAATGTAATGTAGGCATGTATTCCGAATATAGTCATACGTGCTTATGGAAAAGAACTTGCATGACATATTTTGTCCTACCCTCCCGTGGCAGCGGGGTCCTATTGGAAACTAAGGGATATTAAGGTCTGCTTTTAATATAGTACCGGACCGAAGCATTAACACTTAGTGAATACATGAACTCCTCAAATTACGGTCATCACCGGGAGTGGTCCCGATTATTGTCACTTCGGGGTTGCCAGATCATAACACATAGTAGGTGACTAGCGACTTGCAAGATAGGATCAAGAACTCACATATATTCATGAAAACATAATAGGTTCAGATCTGAAATCATCGCACTCGGGCCCTAGTGACAAGCATTAAGAATAGTAAAGTCATAGCAACATCAATCTTAGAATATAATTGATACTAGGGATCAAACCCTAACAAAACTAACTCGATTAGATGGTAAATCTCATCCAACCCATCACCGTCCAGCAAGCCTACGATGGTATTACTCACGCACGGTGGAGAGCATCATGAAATTGGTGATGGAGGATGGTTGATGATGACGATGGCGACGGATTCCCCTCTCCGGAGCCCCGAACGGACTCCAGATCAGCCTTCCCGAGGAAGATTAGGGCTTGGCGGCGCCTCTATATCGTAAAATGCAATGAATCCTTCTCTCTGTTTTTTCTCCTCGAAAGTGAAATATGGAGTTGGGGTTGAGGTCGGTGGAGTCCCAGGGGGGCCACGAGGCAGGGGCAAGCCCTAGGGGGGTGCCCTGCACCCTCGTGGACAGCTGATACGTCTCCAACGTATCTATAATTTTTTATTGCTCCATGCTATTATATTATCTGTTTTGGATGTTAATGGGCTTTATTTTACACTTTTATATTATTTTTGGGACTAACCTATTAACCGGAGGCCGAACCCAAATTGTTGTTTTTTTTGCCAATTTTAGTGTTTCGTAGAAAAGGAATATCAAACAGAGTCCAAACGGAATGAAACCTTCGGGAGCGTGGTTTTTGGAACAAACGTGATTCAGGGGACTTGGAGTGGACGTCAAGACACAATCGAGGAGGCCACGAGGCAGGAGGGCGTGCCTACCCCCATGGGCGCGCCCTCCACCCTCGTGGGCCCCTCGTTGCTCCACCGACCTACTTCTTCCTCCTATATATATGGAAATACCCCGAAAACATCCAGGAGCACCACGAAAACCTATTTCCACCGTCGCAACCTTCTGTACCCAAGAGATCCCATCTTGGGGCCTTTTCCGGAGCTCCGCTGGAGGGGGCATCGATCACGGAGGGCCTCTACATCAACTCCATGGCCCCTCCGATGATGTGTGAGTAGTTTACTTCAGACCTTCGGGTCCATTGCTAGTAGCTAGATGGCTTCTTCTCTCTCTTTGGATCTCAATACAAAGTTCTCCTCGATTCTCTTGGAGATCTATTCGATGTAACTCTTCTTTTTGCGGTGTGTTTGTCGAGATCCAATGAATTGTGGGTTTATGATCTAGATTATCTATGAAAAATATTTGAATCTTCTCTGAATTCTTTTATGTATGATTGGTTTATCTTTGCAAGTCTCTTCGAATTATTAGTTTGGTTTGGCCTACTAGATTGATCTTTCTTGCAATGGGAGAAGTGCTTAGCTTTGGGTTCAATCTTGCGGTGCTCGATCCCAGTGACAGAAAGGGAAACGACACGTATTGTATTGTTGCCATCGAGGATAAAAAGATGGGGTTTATATCATATTGCATGAGTTTATCCCTCTACATCATGTCATCTTGCTTAAGGCGTTACTCTGTTCTTATGAACTTAATACTCTAGATGCATGCTGGATAGCGGTCGATGTGTGGAGTAATAGTAGTAGATACAGGCAGGAGTCGGTCTACTTGTCAGGACGTGATGCCTATATACATGATCCTGCCTAGATATTCTCATAATTATTCGCTTTTCTATCAATTGCTCGACAGTAATTTGTTCATCCACCGTAATACTTATGCTATCTTGAGAGAAGCCACTAGTCAAAGCTATGAACCCCTGGTCTATTTTCCATCATACAAGTTTCCAATCTATTTTATTTTGCAATCTTTACTTTCAATCTATATCATAAAAATACCAAAAATACTTATCTTATTATTATCATCTCTATCAGATCTCACTCTTGCAAGTGGCCATGAAGGGATTGACAACCCCTTTATTGCATTGGTTGCGAGGTTCTTATTTGTGTGTGTAGGTATGAGGTGACTCGCGTGTGGTCTCCTACTGGATTGATACCTTGGTTCTCAAAAACTGACGGAAATACTTACGCTGCTTTACTGCACCACCCTTTCCTCTTCAAGGGAAAACCAACGCAGTGCTCAAGAGGTAGCAAGAAGGATTTTCAGCGCCGTTCCCGGGGAGGCTTACGCAAAGTCAAGTCAAGATTTGATCTCCTGGCAACTAGCCATTTCTGGCGCCGTTGTCGGGGAGATCTATGCCAAGTACCCATCACAACTCTTATCCTTCGCATTACATTATTTGCCATTTGCCTCTCGTTTTCCTCTCCCCCACTTCACCCTTGCCATTTTATTCGCCCTCTCTTTTTGTTCGCCTCTTTTCCGCTTGCTTCGTCGTTATGGCTAGTCCTTTATCTAATCCTTTGTATCCCGAGAATGAAGTTCTTAATTTTAAACAAAGGGAGGGAGAAAATCTAAAAGATGCCTGGTACAAAATTTGCAATGCGCAAAATAGATCTACTAGGAAGCAATCTACTTCCATTCTTCTTCGCAGTTTTTATGTAGGCATCACTCCTTGGAATAGATATATTCTTGATACCATTACCGGAGGAAATTTCTTGAGAAGCCATACTTTTGATTCTTATAATGCTATGATAGATTTGTTTGGCCCACCACCTCTTTTGGTTAATAGAACTATTTTAACTTTGGAACATGTGATGCAACGGCTTGAAATTATTGAAAATAAAGTTGCCACCATAGAGTTGATTGAAAATTTGGATAGAAAGATCCATAACCAAATTACCCAATACGTATCTAAGGTAGGAGTTGCTCTTAAAGTTTTTAAAGAAAAGGAACCTATGGTTAATGAAAAGATAGATCAAGATTCCACTAGAATTGATAAAATTGAGGATATTATTACCAACCTAGGGTCTGCCTTTTCTTCCGTAAAAAATACTCCTTCTAATGCTAAGATTGCCAAATTGATGTATGTTCCTAAAAATAAGGGTGAAACTTCTAGTAAGGGAAATGCAGACCTCAAATCCATAAGTGTTCACCCCAACTATCTCACTATCCTTAAGGAACCTTTTGCTACAAATGATTTTCTCGATTTTGTGCCTAGGAGTTTGATAATTAATAAAAAGAAAGAAACTCCTAGGAGTTATAGGTGTCTTATTGAAGAATTGCCTACCAAAGGTGGCAATACCTAGATCTATCCTTGCTTTTATGCCTAGCTAAGGGCGTTAAACGACAGCGCTTGTTGGGAGGCAACCCAATTTTATTTTTGTTCCTTAATTTTTGCTCCTGTTTAGTAATAAATAATTTATCTAGCCCCTGTTTTGGTTGTGTTTTTTGTATTTAATTAGTGTTTGTGCCAAGTAGAACCGTTGGGAAGACTTGGGGAAAGGCTTTTTGATCTTGCTGTAAAAAACAGAAACTTTAGTGCTTACGACAATTGCTGCCATTTTTTATTGGAGAGTGATATTTAGTTAATTCTTTTTGAATATGATTAATAGATAAATTCCTCACGTCCAGAAATTTATTTTAGAATTTTTGGGGTTCCAGAAATATTCGAAACCTACAGATTACTACAGACTGTTCTGTTTTTGACAGATTCTGTTTTTCGTGTGTTGTTTGCTTATTTTGATGAATCTATGGCTAGTAATAGAGTTTATAAACCATAGAGAAGTTTGAATACAGTAGGTTTAACACCAACATAAATAAAGAATGAGTTCATTACAATACCTTGAAGTGGTGGTTTGTTTTCTTTTACTAATGGAGCTCACGAAGATTTTCTTTTAAGTTTTGTGTTGTGAAGTTTTCAAGTTTTGGGTAAGGATTTGATGGATTATAGAACAAGGAGTGGCAAGAGCCTAAGATTCGGGATGCCCAAGGCACCCAAATGTAAAATACAAGGACACCAAAAAGCCTAAGCTTGGGGATGCCCCAGAAGGCATCCCCTCTTTCGTCTTCCTTTATCAGTAATTTTACTTGGAGCTATATTTTTATTCACCACATGATATGTGTTTTTCTTGGAGCGTCTTGTATGATTTGAGTATTTGCTTTTTAGTTTACCACAATCATCCTTGCTGTACACACCTTTGAGAGAGAGAGAGACACATGAATTGGAATTTATTAGAATACTCTATGTGCTTCACTTATATCTTTTGAGCTATATAGTTTTTGCTTTAGTGCTTCACTTATATCTTTTAGAGCAAGGTGGTGGTTTTATTTTATAGAAATAATTAATCTCTCATGCTTCACGAGTCCTTTAGAACAGCATGGTAATTTTCTTTTGAGATAATGAAAAACTTGCATATAAGTGCATTCAATACTAAGAGAAGTTTGATACTTGATGATTGTTTTGAGATATGGAGATAGTGATATTAAAGTTGTGCTAGTTGAGTAGTTGTGAATTTGAGAAATACTTGTGTTGAAGTTTGCAAGTCTCGTAGCATGCACGCATGGTAAATGTTGTGTAACAAATTTGAAACATGAGGTGTTATTTGATTGTCTTCCTTATGAGTGGAGGTCGGGGACGAGCCATGGTCTTTTCCTACCAATCTATACCCTAGGAGCATGCGTGTAATACTTGATTTTTGATGACTTGTAGATTTTTGCAATAAGTATGTGAGTTATTTATGACTAATGTTGAGTCCATGGATTATACGCACTCTCACCTTCCATCATTACTAGCCTCTTCGGTACTGTGCATTGCCCTTTCTCACCTTGAGAGTTGGTGCAAACTTTGCCAGTGCATCCAAACCCCGTGATACGATACGCTCTATCACACATAAACCTCCTTATATATTCCTCAAAACAGCCACCATACCTACCTATTATGGCATTTTCATAGCCATTCCGAGATATATTGCCATGCAACTTTCCACCGTTCCGTTTATTATGACACACATCATCATTGTCATATTGCCTTGCATGATCATGTAGTTGACATCGTATTTGTGGCAAAGCCACCATTCATAATTCTTTCATACATGTCACTCATGAGTCATTGCACATCCCGATACACCACCAGAGGCATTCATATAGAGCCATATCTTGTTCTAGTATCGAGTTGTAATCATTGAGTTGTAAATAAATAGAAGTGTGATTATCATCATTAATAGAGCATTGTCCCATAAAAAAGGGAAGGCCCAAAAAAAGAAAATAAAAAAAGAAAAAGGGGCAATGCTACTATCCTTTTTCCACACTTTTGCTTCAAAGTAGCACCATGGTCTTTATGATAGAGAGTCTCTTGTTTTGTCATTTTCATATACTAGTGGGAATAATTCATTATAGAACTTGGCTTGTATATTCCAACAATGGGCCTCCTCAAGTACCCTAGGTCTTCGTGAGCAAGCAAGTTGGATGCACACCCACTTAGTTTCTTTTGTTGAGCTTTCATACATTTATAGCTCTAGCGCATCCGTTGCATGGCAATCCCTACTCCTTGCATTGACATTAATTGATGGGCATCTCCCTAGCCCATTGATTAGCTGCGTCGATGTGAGACTTTCTCCTTTTTTGTCTTCTCCACATAACCCCCTTCATTATATTCTATTCTACCCATAGTGCTATATCCATGGCTCACGCTCATGTATTGCGTGAAAGTTTAAAAAAGTTTGAGATTACTAAAGTATGAAACAGTTGCTTGGCTTGTCATCGGGGTTGTGCATGATGAGAGCATTCTTGTGTGACGAAAATGGAGCATGACCAAACTATATGAATTTGTAGGGATGAACTTTCTTTTGGCCATGTTATTTTGAGAAGACATGATTGCTTAGTTGGTATGCTTGAAGCATTATTATTTTTATGTCAATATTAAACTTTTATCTTGAATCTTTCGGATCTGAATATTCATGTCACAATAAAGAAAATTAGATTGAGAAATATGTTAGGAAGCATTACACATCAAAAATTCTGTTTTTATCATTTACCTACTCGAGGACGAGCAGGAATTAAGCTTGGGGATGCTTGATACGTCTCCAACGTATCTATAACTTTTATTGTTCCATGCTATTATATTATATGTTTTGGATGTTAATGGGCTTTATTTTATACTTTTATATTATTTTTGGGACTAACCTATTAACCGGAGGCCCAGCCCAAATTGCTATTTTTTGCCTATTTCAATGTTTCGTAGAAAAGGAATATCAAACGGAGTCCAAACGGAATCAAACCTTCGGGAGTGTGATTTCTCGAACAAACGTGATCTAGGGGACTTGGAGTGGATGTCAAGAAACAATTGAGGAGGCCACATGGCAGGGGGCGTGCCCTCCACCCTCGTGGCCCCCTTGTTGCTCCACTGACCTACTTCTTCCTCCTATATATATATATTGACATACCCGAAAACATCCAGGAGCACCACGAAAACCTATTTCCACCGCCGCAACCTTCTGTTCCCAAGAGATCTCATCTTGGGGCCTTTTCCAGAGCTCCACCGAAGGGGGCATCGATCACGGAGGGCCTCTACATCAACTCCATGGCCCCTCCAATGATGTGTGAGTAGTTTACTTCAGACCTTCGGGTCCATAGCTCGTAGCTAGATGGCTTCGTCTCTCTCTTTGGATCTCAATACAAATTTCTCCTTGATTCTTGTAGCGACCAGACCTCAAACGGTCCAATCTCTGTGCTCCGGTCTCATCCCTAGATCAGTAATGCTGACACCACACAGTACTTGAAGGATTTATAACAGAGTAGCAATCACACACTTATTACATCGAGAGTCTCAAAAGAGAACTTATTACAATAAATATGGCTTAAGGCCATCTAATAATGATAACAACGGAAGGCTTCGAAGATAAGTGAGTCCATCAAATCCAATGACATCACTGAGTATAGAACCACGACCTAAAGGCACCTTACTCATCATCTGAAAAGTCTGCAACATGAATGTTGCAGCCCAAAACGGGTCAGCACATGGAATATGCTGGCAATGTAACACATAGAGAGCAATGAAGGAATAAGACTATACTACATGCATATTTGGCTGGTGGAAAGCTCTATGGTTACAGTTTTGCGTAAAGCCAATTTTTTCCTACTACAAAGGAATACATTTTATTTAACTATCATGGTGGTTGTTAAAGATTGAGAGTGTAGACACCCTCTCAATCCCAATTAAACATCATCATTAAAACCCAACAATTAATTAGAGTAACATGATGAGATTCACATGATAATCCAAGTACTAGATACTCAAGATGTCCATAACCGGGGACACGGCTAACCATGATTAGTTTATAAACTCTACAGAGGTTTGCACACTTTTTCCCACAAGACTCGATCTCTTCCGTTGGGATTCTCGCACTACATGGTGTTTGAGAAACGGATGACCGAGTCATAGTATTTCAGAAGCGCTAGCACCTTATGATTGGGTAGACCGTTACACCTACTTTCCCCTACATCGGCTAGTCTACCACTGTAAGAGTTCGCACAACTTAGTCAACTATGCTAGAGCCCATAGTAGCTTGTGGCTGCACATGGAAGTTTCTAGTATGAATAATCTCATGATCCCTTTGAGCCTGGGTGGCGGTCCAAAAGAAAAACAGGCAATCACTGGAATATCCAGATGCCTCAATCCACCCAGATGTGTATTTAAGTTGCCACCTTAGATAAACCATTAACTTAACAATCTCACATCTGTCATGGATACACTCACCCAATCCACGTCTACTAGCATAACATGGCATAATAAGCAAACGTAGAAGTAACTCCCAAAGGTTTGATAATAACAGGTAATAGGTTCTACCTCATCTACTTCCCAAACCCACAATTTAATTAGATCCTAATCATGCAATGTTTGAGGATTGATCTAATGCAATAAAAACTGGCTAATAGGAAGTATGATCAAAGTGTTACTTGCCTTGCTGGTGATCCGCAAAACCTAGCGATTCGAAGTAGCAAGCGGCGCACTCCGGGTACTCTATCGCAAACAAACAAGCATACAATAAGTACTCAAGTAATGCACAGGTAAAACTCAAATAAGAGATCTAACCAGAAAGTTCAACTTAAGAACTCCGGTTGGCAAAAAGAATCAAATCGAACGAAGCAACGAAAGACAAACGGCAAAAGAAACAAGCTCCGTTTACTAATCTGGATCTAAGTCAAATTTTACAGAGGCAATGTTTGAGTTGGTTAAACGGAAAGAGGGTTTCGAGACGAAACTCCAGGCGCTTAAATCGCCTGATTCCGATAAACGAGCGAAAAGTTATACTAGAACGAACATCGGATCAGAAATCGCGATGAGAAAAATCACGGAATAAATCTGAGAAAAAGAAAAACGACGAACAGATTAACGAACGAACGTTCGTTATCTGGATCTAAACGATGAACGCGTTCGTTAAAACGAACGAACGAGCGAACGCTCGCTAATTAACTAAACCGAGAAAAAACCAATCTATCTAAAAAAACAAATCTAAAAAAACCAAAAAAACCCGGTGAAAACCAACGGTTTTCTAAAAAAACCGGCGGGCGGCTTCGGTTCGACCTCGTCGGCGGCGGGGCGGCGGCTGCGGTTGGCGGCGGCTAGGGTTAGGGTTTAGGCGGCGGTAGCGGCTTGGGCTTGGGGCGCGGCTTGGGTGGGCTGCGGGGCTCAGGGCGGCGCTATATAAAGCCTCCCCGGAGGAGTCTGGGCCTAACACGGCCCGTAGGACGGTTCACGTTTTTTTAAATAATTACGCTCAGACAATAAAAAACAAAAGAAATACTAAACGGACTCCAAAAATAATTACGCTCAGACAATAAAAAACAAAAGAAATACTAAACGGACTCCAAAAATCCCGAAATAAATTTTCCCCGGCTTCTAAAATCAAGCCGCACAGGATGAACATTTATTTGGGGCCTAAATGCAATTTTGAAAAACATGCATTTTTACTAAATTCAAATAAAATAGCAAATTAAACCAAAATAAAATCTTATTTGATTTTATTATTAAATCCTCAACATTTCTTTATTTTGGGAAAGTCATTTTATGCCCTCTCTCATATTTTTGTAATAGAAATAATTGAAGATGAAATAAATAAAATCAAATGATCCTATTTTCAAAATTTGAGAAAACTCAAATATGAAAATAACGAAATCCCCAACTCTCTCCGAGGGTCCTTGAGTTGCGTGAAATTTCTAGGATCAACCAAAATGCAATAAAATATGATATGCAATGATGATCTATTGTATAACATTCCAAATTGAAAATTTTGGATGTTATAAACCTACCCCCCTTAAGATGAATCTCGCCCTCGAGATTCGGGTTGGCTAGAAAATAGGTGAGCGTGGTCCTTCAACAAATCTTCCTTTCGCTCCCAGGTGGCTTCATCCTTCGTGTGGTGGCTCCACTGAACTTTGCAAAACTTCATAACCTTGCTGCGGGTGACTCGGCTGGCATACTCAAGAATCTTAATTGGTTTCTCCTCATAGGTCAAATCACTATCCAACTGAATCGCTTCCAGTGGCACTGTATCTCTTAGCGGTATATCAGCCATCTCTATGTGGCACTTCTTCAACTGGGAAACGTGGAACACGTCGTGAACTCCTGAAAATCCTTCGGGCAATTCCAACTTGTAGCCTACTTCTCCCATACGCTCCAAAACTTTGTATGGTCCTACAAAACGTGGCGCTAACTTTCCCTTAACTCCAAAGCGCTTAACTCCTCGAAGTGGAGATACTCGAAGATATACTCGGTCTCCAACTTCGTAAACTGTCTTCTTGCGTTTAGAATCTGCGTAGCTCTTCTGCCTGGATTGGGCTACCTTGAGCCTATCGCGAATCAATTTTACCTTCTGTTCAGACTCCTTAATCAGATCCGGTCCAAACAACTGACGGTCTCCAATTTCATCCCACGACAATGGGGTCCTGCACCTCCTTCCGTACAAGGCTTCGAAAGGGGCCATCTTCAAACTGGATTGATAACTGTTGTTGTAAGTGAACTCTGCGTATGGAAAATTTTTGTCCCAACTAGATCCATAATCTAGCGCACAAGCTCTCAGCATATCCTACAAAATCTGATTGACTCTCTCGGTCTGTCCATCTGTCTGCGGATGGAAAGCTGTACTGAACTCTAGCCTGGTACCCAAAGTTTCATGCAACTGATTCTAGGACTTTGAGGTAAACTGGGTTCCTCTATCTGATACAATGCTCCTTGGAACTCCATGCAGACATACGATCCTGGTCATGTATATCTTTGCCAACTTGGCACTAGTATAGGTAGTCTTCACTAGAATGAAATGAGCTACCTGTTGGAAATATTCCCTAGAGGCAATAATAAATTGGTTATTATTATATTTCCTTGTTCATGATAATCGTTTATTATCCATGCTAGAATTGTATTGATAGGAAACTCAGATACATGTGTGGATACATAGACAACACCATGTCCCTAGTAAGCCTCTAGTTGACTAGCTCGTTGATCAATAGATGGTTGCGGTTTCCTGACCATGGACATTGGATGTCGTTGATAACGGGATCACATCATTAGGAGAATGATGTGATGGACAAGACCCAATCCTAAGCCTAGCACAAAGATCATGTAGTTCATATGCTAAAGCTTTTCTAAATGTCAAGTATCATTTCCTTAGACCATGAGATTGTGCAACTCCTGGATACCGTAGGAATACTTTGGGTGTGCCAAACGTCACAGCGTAACTGGGTGGCTATAAAGGTACACTACAGGTATCTCCGAAAGTGTCTGTTGGGTTGGCACGAATCGAGACTGGGATTTGTCACTCCGTGTGACGGAGAGGTATCTCTGGGCCCACTCGGTAGGAAATCATCATAATGTGCACAATGTGATCAAGGAGTTGATCACGGGATGATGTGTTACGGAACGAGTAAAGAGACTTGCCGGTAACAAGATTGAACAAGGTATCGGGATACCGACGATCGAATCTCGGGCAAGTACAATACCGCTAGACAAAGGGAATTGTATACGGGATTGATCGAATCCTCGACATCGTGGTTCATCCGATGAGATCATCGTGGAACATGTGGGAACCAACATGGGTATCCAGATCCCGCTGTTGGTTATTAACTGGAGAACATCTCGGTCATGTCTGCATGGTTCCTGAACCCGTAGGGTCTACACACTTAAGGTTCGATGACGCTGTTGGTTATAAGGAATAGATATACGTGGTTACCTAATGTTGTTTGGAGTCCCGGATGATATCCCAGACGTCACGACGAGTTCCGGAATGGTCCAGAGGTAAAGATTTATATATGGGAAGTCCTGTTTTGGTCACCGGAAAGGTTTCGGGTTTTATCGGTAACGTACCGGGACCACCGGGAGGGTCCCGAGGGTCCACCAAGTGGGGCCACAAGCCCCGGAGGGCTGCATGGGCCAAGTGTGGGAGGGGACCAGCCCCAGGTGGGCTGGTGCGCCCCCTCACAAGGGCCCAAGGCGCCTAAGGGGAGGAGGGGGGCAGACCCTAAGGGCAGATGGGCCTTAGGGCCCATGCCTGGTGCGCCTCCCTCTCCCCCTCCCCTGGCCGCCACACCAGATGGGATCTGGGCTGGCCGCCGCCCCTAGGGTGGAACCCTAGGTGGGGGAACAGCCCCCTCCCTCTCCTCTATATATAGTTGAGGTCTTTGGGGCTGCCAACACATGAGTCTCTGGCCTCTCCCTGGTGCAGCCCTACCTCTCTTTCTCCTCATATCTCGCGGTGCTTGGCGAAGCCCTGCTGGATCACCATGCTCCTCCACCACCACCACGCCGTTGTGCTGCTGCTGGATGGAGTCTTCCTCAACCTCTCCCTCTCTCCTTGCTGGATCAAGGCATGGGAGACGTCACCGGGCTGTACGTGTGTTGAACGCGGAGGTGCCGTCCGTTCGGCACTAGGATCTCCGGTGATTTGGATCATGACGAGTACGACTCCTTCAACCATATTCTCTTGAACGCTTCCACTTAGCGATCTACAAGGGTATGTAGATGCACTCTCCTTCCCCTCATTGCTGGTTTCTCCATAGATGGATCTTGGTGACACGTAAGAAAATTTTGAATTTCTGCTACGTTACCCAACAGTGGCATCATGAGCTAGGTCTATTGCGTAGATTCTATGCACGAGTAGAACACAAAGTAGTTGTGGGCGTTGATTTTGTTCAATATGCTTACCGTTACTACTCCAATCTTGTTTCGACGGTATTGTGGGATGAAGCGGCCCGGACCGACCTTACACGTACTCTTACGTGAGACACATTCCACCGACTGACATGCACTAGTTGCATAAGGTGGCTAGCGGGTGCCAGTCTCTCCCACTTTAGTCGAAACAGATTCAATGAAAAGGGTCCTTATGAAGGGTAAATAGCAATTGGCATATCACGTTGTGGTTTTGCGCAGGTAAGAAACGTTCTTGCTAGAAACCCATAGCAGCCACGTAAAACATGCAAACAACAATTAGAGGACGTCTAACTTGTTTTTGCAGGGTATGCTATGTGATGTGATATGGCCAAGAAGAATGTGATGAATGATATGTGATGTATGAGATTGATCATGTTCTTGTAATAGGAATCACGACTTGCATGTCGATGAGTATGACAACCGGCAGGAGCCATAGGAGTTGTCTTTATTTTTTGTATGACCTGTGTGTCATTGAGAAACGCCATGTAAATTACTTTACTTTATTGCTAAACATGTTAGCCATAGTAGTAGAAGTAATAGTTGGCGAGCAACTTCATGGAGACACGATGATGGAGATCATGGTGTCATGCCGGTGACAAGATGATCATGGAGCCCCAAGATGGAGATCAAAGGAGCTATATGATATTGGCCATATCATGTCACTATTATTTGATTGCATGTGATGTTTATCATGTTTTTGCATCTTGTTTACTTAGAACGACGGTAGTAAATAAGATGACCCCTCATAATAATTTCAAGAAAGTGTTCCCCCTAACTGTGCACCGTTGCGACAGTTCGTTGTTTCGAAGCACCACGTGACGATCGGGTGTGATAGATTCCAATGTTCACATACAACGGGTGTAAGACAGATTTACACATGCAAACACTTAGGTTGACTTGACGAGCCTAGCATGTACAGACATGGCCTCGGAACACAGAAGACCGAAAGGTCGAACATGAGTCGTATAGAAGATACGATCAACATGAAGATGTTCACCGATGTTGGCTAGTCCGTCTCACGTGATGATCGGACACGACCTAGTTGAATCGGATCATGTAATCACTTAGATGACTAGAGGGATGTCTATCTGAGTGGGAGTTCATAAGATGAACTTAATTATCCTGGTCATAGTCAAAAGGTCTTTGCAAATTATGTCGTGGCTCACGTTTCAGTTCTACTGTTTAGATATGTTCCTAGAGAAAAAAATTAGTTGAAAGTTGATAGTAGCAATTATGCAGACAGTAGAAGGTTTATGTCCTTAATGCACCGCTTAGTGTGCTGAACCTCGAACGTCGTCTGTGGATGTTGCGAACATCTAACATACACATTTTGATGACTACATGATAGTTCAGTGCGTAATGCTAAATGGTTTAGAATTGAGGCACCAAAGACGTTTTTGAAACATCGCAGAACATATGAGATGTTCCAAGGACTGAAATTGGGATTTCAGGCTCGTGCCCACGTCAAGAGGTATAAGACCTCCGACGATTTTCTTAGCCAGCAAACTAAGGGAGAAAAGCTCAATTGTTGAGCTTGTGCTCAGATTGTCTGAGTACAACAATCATTTGAATCGAGTGGGAGTTGATCTTCCAGATGAGATAGTGATGTTTCTCCGAAGTCATTACCACCAAGCTGCTAGAGCTTCGTGATGAACTATAATATATCAGGGACATATATGATGATCCTTGAGATATTCGCGATGTTTGACACCACAAAAGTAGAAATCAAGAAGGATCATCAATTGTTGATGGTTGGTGAAACCACTAGTTTCAAGAAGGGCAAGGGAAAAAGGGATACTTCATGAAACGGCAATTCAACTGCTGCTCTAGTGAAGAAACCCAAGGTTGAACCCAAACCCGAGACTAAGTGCTTCTGTAATAAGGGGAACAGTCACTGGAGCAGAATTACCCTAGATACTTGGTAGATGAGAAGGCTGGCAAGGTCGATAGAAGTATATTGGATGTACATTGTGTTAATGTGTACTTTACTAGTACTCCTAGTAGCACCATGGTATTAGGTACCGGTTTGGTTGCTAAATGTTAGTAAACTCGAAATAAAAGGCTGCGGAGTAAACGGAGACTAGCTAAAGGTGAGCTGGCAATATGTGTTGGAAGTTTTTCCAAGCTTGATGTGATCAAGCGTCGCACACTCCCTCTGCCATCGAGACTGGTGTTTGCATTGGGCATAGACATGATTGGATAATGTCTATCGCAATACGGTTATTCATTTAAGGAGAATAATGGTTACTCTGTTTATTTGAATAATACCTTCAATGGTCTTGCACCTAAAATGAATGGTTTGTTGAATCTCGATCATAGTGATACACATGTTCATGCCAAAAGATATAAGATAGTAATGATAGTACCACCTACTTGTAGCACTGCCACGTAAGTCATATCGGTATAAAACGCATGAAGAAGCTCCATGTTGATGGATCTTTGGGCTCACTCGTTTTGAAGAGTTTGAGACATGTGAACCATGTCTATTGGTGTATATGCATGAAGAAACTCCATGCAAATGGACCGTTTGGACTCACTTGGTTTTGAATCACTTGAGACATGCAAATCATACCACATGGGCAAGATGACTGAAAGCCTCGTTTTCAGTAAAATGGAACTAGAAAGCAACTTGCTGGAAGTAATACATTTTGATGTGTGCAGTCCAATGAGTGCTGAGGCGTGTAGTGGATATCGTTATGTTCTTACTTCACAGATGATTTGAGTAGATGTTGAGTATATTTACTTGATGAATCACGAGTCTGAATTATTGAAAGGTTCAAGTAATTTCAGGGTGAAGTTGAAAGATCGTTGTGACAAGAGGATAAAAGATCTATGATATGATCATAGAGATGAATATCTGAATTACGAGTTTGGCACAGAATTAAGACATTGTGGAAATTGTTTCACAACTAATACAGCCTGGAACACCATAGTGTGATGGTGTGTCCGAACATCATAACTGCACCCTATTGGATATGATGCATACCATGATGTCTCTTATCGAATTACCACGATAGTTTATGGGTTAGGCATTAGAGACAACCACATTCACTTTAAATAGGGCACCACATAATTCCGATGAGATGACACCATATGAACTATGGTTTAGAGAAACCTAAGCTGTCATTTCTTAAAAGTTTGGGGCTGCGACGCTTATGTGAAAAAGTCTCAGGCTGATAAGCTTGAACCCAAAGCGGATAAATGCATCTTCATAGGACACCCAAAACAGTTGGGTATACCTCCTGTCTCAGATCCGAAAGCAATAAGGGATTGTTTCTAGAATCGGGTCCTTTCTCGAGGAAAAGTTTCTCTCGAAAGAATTGAGTGGGAGGATGGTGGAGACTTGATGAGGTTATTGAACCGTCTCTTCAACTAGTGTGTGGTAGGGCACAAGAAGTTGTTCCTGTGGCACCTACACCAATTGAAGTGGAAGCTTATGATAGTGATCATGAAACTTCAGATCAAGTCACTAACAAACCTCATGGGATGACAAGGATGCGTACTACTTCAGAGTGGTACGTAATCCTGTCTTGGAAGTCATGTTGCTAGACAACAATTAACCTACGAGCTATGGATAAGCGATGGTGGGCCCAGATTCCGATAAATGGCTCGAGGCCATAAAATCTGAGAGAGGATCCATGTATGAAAACAAAGTGTAGACTTTGGCAGAACGGCTCGATGGTCGTAAGGCTGTTGAGTACAGATGGATTTTAAAAGGAAGACAGACAATGATGGTAAGTATCACCATTAAGAAAGCTTGACTTGTCGTTAAGATTTTTTCCGACAAGTTCAAGGAGTTGACTATGATGAGACTTTCTCACTCGTAGCGATGCTAAGAGTCTGTTGGAATTATATTAGTGATACAACCGAAAGGTTTTGTCAATCCTGAAAGATGCTAACTAGTATGCAAATCTCCAGCAATCCTTCTAAGGACTGGATTAAGCATCTCGGAGTTGGAATGTACGCTTTGATGATGATCAAAGATTTTGGGTGTATACAAAGTTTATGAGAAACTTGTATTTTCAAAGAAGTGAGTGGGGGCACTATAGAATTTCTGATGAATATATGTTGTTGATTAGAAATGACATAGAATTTCTGGAAAGCATATAGGGTTATTTGGAAAGTGTTTTTCAATGGAAAGCCTGGATTAAGCTACTTGAACATTGATCATCAAGATCTATAAGGATAGATCAAAACGCTTAATGGTACTTTCAAATGAGCACATACCTTGACATGATCTTGAAGGTGTTCAAGATGGATCAGTCAAAGAAGGAGTTCTTGCCTGAGTTGTAAGGTATGAAGTTAAGACTTAAAGCTCGACCACGGCGGAAGAAAGAGGAAGGACGAAGGTCGTCTCCTATGCTTTTGTCATAGGCTCTATACGGTATGCCATGCTGAGTACCGCACCTAATGTGTGCCTTGCCACATATCTGGCAAGAGGGTACAAAGGTAATCTAGGAGTAGATCACCAGATAGTGGTCTAAATTATCCTTAGAGGAATAAGGATATGTTTCTCGATTATGGAGGTGATAAAGAGTTCAACGTAAAGAGTTACGTCGATGCAAGCTTAACACCTATCCGGATAGCTCTGAGTAGAGATACGGGATACGTATAATGGATAGCTCCAAGTAGAACAGTTATTTGAAATGGCTCCAAATGTAGCGTAGTAGTTGCATCTACAAGATGGCATAGAAATTTGTGAAGTACATACGGATCTGAATGTTGCAGACCCGTTGACTAAAACCTCTCTCACAAGCATAACATGATCAAACCCAGAACTCTTTGGGTGTTAGTAACATGGGGATGTGACCTTGAGTGTTAATCACATATCGATGTGAACCGGATTATTGACTCTAGTGCAAGTGGGAGACTGTTGGAAATATGCCCTAGAGGCAATAATAAATTGGTTATTATTATATTTCCTTGTTCATGATAATCGTTTATTATCCATGCTAGAATTGTATTGATAGGAAACTCAGATACATGTGTGGATACATAGACAACACCATGTCCCTAGTAAGCCTCTAGTTGACTAGCTCGTTGATCAATAGATGGTTGCGGTTTCCTGACCATGGACATTGGATGTCGTTGATAACGGGATCACATCATTAGGAGAATGATGTGATGGACAAGACCCAATCCTAAGCCTAGCACAAAGATCGTGTAGTTCGTATGCTAAAGCTTTTCTAAATGTCAAGTATCATTTCCTTAGACCATGAGATTGTGCAACTCCCGGATACCGTAGGAATACTTTGGGTGTGCCAAACGTCACAACGTAACTGGGTGGCTATAAAGGTACACTACTGGTATCTCCGAAAGTGTCTGTTGGGTTGGCACGAATCGAGACTGGGATTTGTCACTCCGTGTGACGGAGAGGTATCTCTGGGCCCACTCGGTAGGACATCATCATAATGTGCACAATGTGATCAAGGAGTTGATCACGGGATGATGTGTTACGGAACGAGTAAAGAGACTTGCCGGTAACAAGATTGAACAAGGTATCGGGATACCGACGATCGAATCTCGGGCAAGTACAATACCGCTAGACAAAGGGAATTGTATATGGGATTGATCGAATCCTCGACATCGTGGTTCATTCGATGCGATCATCGTGGAACATGTGGGAACCAACATGGGTATCCAGATCCCGCTGTTGGTTATTAACCGGAGAACGTCTCGGTAATGTCTGCATGGTTCCCGAACCCGTAGGGTCTACACACTTAAGGTTTGATGACGCTAGGGTTATAAGGAATAGATATACGTGGTTACCGAATGTTGTTTGGAGTCCCGGATGATATCTCGGATGTCACGAGGAGTTCCGGAATGGTCCGGAGGTAAAGATTTATATATGGGAAGTCCTGTTTTGGTCACCGGAAAGGTTTCAGGTTTTATCGGTAACATACCGGGACCACCGGGAGGGTCCCGAGGGTCCACCAAGTGGGGCCACAAGCCCCGGAGGGCTGCATGGGCCAAGTGTGGGAGGGGACCAGACCCAGGTGGGCTGGTGTGCCCCCCCACAAGGGTCCAAGGCGCCTAAGGGGAGGAGGGGGGCCAAACCCTAAGGGCAGATGGGCCTTAGGGCCCATGCCTGGTGCGCCTCCCTCTCCCCCTCCCCTGGCCGCCACACCAGATGGGATCTGGGCTGGCCGCCGCCCCTAGGGTGGAACCCTAGGTGGGGGCGCAGCCCCCTCCCTCTCCCCTATATATAGTTGAGGTCTTTGGGGCTGCTAACACATGAGTTTCTGGCCTCTCCCTGGCGCAGCCCTACCTCTCTTTCTCCTCATATCTCGCGGTGCTTGGCGAAGCCCTGCTGGATCACCATGCTCCTCCACCACCACCACGCCGTTGTGCTGCTGCTGGATGGAGTCTTCCTCAACCTCTCCCTCTCTCCTTGCTGTATCAAGGCATGGGAGACGTCACCGGGCTGTACGTGTGTTGAACGCGGAGGTGCCGTCCGTTCGACACTAGGATCTCCGGTGATTTGGATCAGGACGAGTACGACTCCTTCAACCCCGTTCTCTTGAACGCTTCCGCTTAGCGATCTATAAGGGTATGTAGATGCACTCTCCTTCCCCTCGTTGCTGGTTTCTCCATAGATAGATCTTGGTGACACGTAAGAAAATTTTGAATTTCTGCCACATTACCCAACACTACCTTTGTCAAATGATCGACTACAACCCAAATCGAGTCATAGCCTGAACGAGTTCTAGGCAATCCCGTGATAAAATCCATGTCTAACTTATCCCACTTCCATTTGGGTATTGGCAACGGCTGTAGCAATCCTGCTGGCTTCTGATGCTCTGGCTTTACTCTCTGACATACATCACAAACTGCTACATACTCCGCAATATCCTTCTTCATTCCGGTCCACCAGAAAGTATCCTTCAAATCTAAATACATCTTGGTATTTCCTGGGTGAATCGAATATGGTGAATCATGGGCCTCTTGCAGAATCAACTTCCTGATCTCCGGGTTGTTGGGCACTTAAACACGGTCTTCAAACCATAAGGTATCGTGCTCATCCTCACGAAATCCTTTAGCTTTTCCTTTTCTCATTTTCTCCTTAATAGAAGCAATCTCCTTGTCAGTCCTTTGAGCTTCTCTGATCTTATCCATCAAAGTAGACTGAATCTCCAATGCTGTTACATAGCCTCTCGGGACTATCTCCAAACATAGCTCACGAAGATTTTTGGCTAACTCCCTGGGTAAATCTCCCGTCATTAGGGTGTTGACATGACTTTTACGGCTCAGCGCATCGGCTACTACGTTAGCCTTTCCGGGGTGATAATGCAATCTCATATCATAATCCTTGATGAGCTCCAACCATCTGCTTTGCCTAAGATTCAACTCCTTCTACATGAAAATGTACTTCAAACTCTTGTGATCCGTATACACCTCACAATGGTTTCCAATGAGAAAATGTCTCCAAGTCTTCAATGCATATACTACGGCTGCTAACTCCAAATCATGGGTGGCATAATTCAACTCATGAGGTTTAAGCTATCGTGAGGCATAGGAAACAACTCTTCCTTCCTGCATAAGCACTGCTCCAAGTCCTCGACGTGAAGCGTCGCAATACACCTCATAATCCTTAGTCTGATCTGGCAAAATCAACACTGGTGATGTAACCAAACGTTTCTTCAACTCCTGGAAACTGGCCTCACATTCCTTGGTCCATATGAACTTGGTATACTTCTTCAACAACTCTGTCATAGGCTTCGCAATCTTCGAGAAATTTTCAATGAATCTCCGGTAGTATCCTACAAGTCCAAGAAAACTCCGGATCTCTCCAACTGTTGTTGGCAATTCCCAATTTGTCACAGTGTCAACCTTAGTGGGATCTACTGCTATACCTTCTCCGGATATAATGTGTCCGAGAAATCCAACTTCCTTCAACCAAAACTCACATTTGCTAAATTTGGCATATAATTGATGTTCTCTGAGCTTACCAAGTACCAAACGCAAATGCTCCTTAAGCTCCTCTTCATTTTTCAAGTAAACTAGGATATCATCAATGAACACTACGACGAACTTATCCAAAAACTCCATAAACACTTTGTTCATCATGTTCATAAAATATGTGGGTGCGTTAGTCAGACCAAATGACATAACGGTATACTCATACAGCCAATACCTAGTGGTAAAAGCTGTCTTAGGTATATCATGTTCTCGAATCTTCAACTGATGGTATCCTAATCGCAGATCGATCTTGGAAAATACCTTAGCTCCTTGCAATCGATCAAACAGATCATTGATTATCGGTAGTGGGTACTTGTTCTTGATGGTTACTTCATTCAATCCTCGATAATCAACAACCATCCTTAACGATCCATCGTTCTTCTCCACTAGAAGTACTGGCGATCCCCAAGGCGAAGAACTTGGGCGGATATATCCTTTGTCCAGTAACTCCTTAATCTGCTTCTTAATCTCTTCCAAATCCTTTGCGGGCATCCTATATGGTCTCTTAGATATTGGCCCTGTGTCTGGCAAAAGCTCAATCAAAAACTCAATATCTCTATCCGGTGGCAGGCCGGGCAACTCCTCTGGAAATACATCAGGGAAATCCTTTACTACTGGTACTTCCTCCTGCACAACTCCTGTTAACGAATTTACTTGAGTCCTTTTAGGCACATGCAGGGATACATACTTGATCCTTCTCCCTTCTGGGGTGGTAAGAAAAATTGACTTATTGGCGCAATCGATGTTTCCTCCATACGTCGACAGCCAATCCATACCCAAAATTACATCCAAACCTTGTGATTCCAAAATGATTAAATCCGAGGGAAACACATGCCTACCTATACTCAATGGCACTTGAAAACATCCCCTACTAGCCATATACTCTGCTCCTGGTGAGCTTACTAACATGGGTGTTCTAAGAACTTTGGTGGGAAGGTTATACTTATCGACAATTCCCCGTGATATGTATGAATGCGATGCACCAGTATCGAAAAGAACGAGTGCAGTAAATGACTTAACCAAAAACTTACCGATTACTGCATCCGGCTGCTCTTCAACCTCCTCCACGTTAACGTGGTTCACCCGTCCCCTGTTGAAAGGGTTCGGCTTCTTCCCAGAGCTTCCATTGCCATTTCCATTCTGAGATTCAGGACATTCATTGGCATAATGTCCGGTCTTCTGGCACTTAAAGCAAGTGACTTGGCTCAGGTCTCTCTTGGCTGGGGTTGATGGGTTGGTACGGTTCTGGCCGTTGCTTCCTCCATTCCCATTACCATTCTTGGGGCCATTATGATTGTGCAGGCTACCACCTCCATGGGTATGCTGAAAATGTCCTCCCGGTCTAGGGGTAAAATGTGGCTTCTGCTGAGCTCTTGAATTGTACTTTCCTTGGCCATACTTCCTTTTGCGATTCTCAATCTGCTACTGCTTCCCTTCAATCATGAGAGCATGATCTACCAACTCCTGGTAGTTGTTGAAGGTTTCTACCATCAACTGCATGCTCAACTCATCATTCAGCCCTTCCAGAAACTTCTCCTGCTTAGCTGTATCCGTAGCAACGTCATCTGGGGCATAACGTGCTAGCTTACTAAAGTCCTCCACATACTGGCCAACTGTCCGTCCTCCTTGGCGCAAGTTGCGAAACTCACGCTTCTTCATTGCCATAGCTCCTACTGAAACATGGGCAGTACGGAAAGCCTGCTGGAACTGGTCCCATGTGATAGTATCGATAGGGAAAGTGGCTGTGAAATTCTCCCACCATGATGCTGTGGGTCCGTCAAGCTGATGTGCGGCAAACTTCACCTTTTCTGCATCTGTGCATCCTGCTGTGGTCAACTCCCTTGCTGTCTTACGGAGCCAATCATCTGCTACTATAGGATCGGTGCTACTGGAAAACACCGGCGAATTCAGCCTAAGAAAATGGGCTAAGTGATCAACATGTGGTAGTGGTGGTGGGTTGTTGTTGTTGTTCCCCTGATTCTGATTCTGGACTAGCAACTGCATCAACGTGTTCTGCTGCTGGATCAACTGAGTGAGCTCCGGTGGGAAGGTAAATCCGGGGTCACGTCTCAGAGGCATCTGAGGGTTTAGAAAAGATGAGATTTAAGAATAGAGAGGGGTCTAGAGAGAAAACACTACCCATATGCACATGAGGCAAAAGCAAACAATTCACTTCATTCAGTCAAACAAGGGCATACAATCGATCTAACTATCGCAAAAGTGCTCGGACTACTATATGTACATGGTGGACTACTACTACTGATGGGGTGGTCTACTAGAAATATTCTTCGGTTGCAGACTCCATGATATCTGCTCCAGCTTCATCAACATAGTCATCATCGCTATCATCTGGATCCGAGTCGGTGTCGTCGATGATGATGTAGTCTTCTAGGAGAATCTCCTTGGGTTCTTCGTCTTCTTCTACTGGTGTAGGGCCTCCCATAAATATTCCGATCTTCTTGATCAGGTCGTCATTCTTCTCCACCAATACTTTGATTTCCTCTTCATAATCTTCACGTGTAGCCTTGAGTTCTTCCTCCAGTTCCTTGATTCTTGTCCTTGCCTTCTTCAGATCTATCATGTCGGCGCACATCTGGTTCTCCTGACGTCGAATGTGCTGGTTTAAGTCCTGGATCAAAGCTGCAATTGATCTATCCTTCCTGGTGCTGATCATCAACCAGTGCTCATCTCGGCGCCCACAAATCTGGTAGATAGTATCCTTGAGATCATTGCAGTAAACTTCTCCAATGCTTCCCATGGCTATGTGAGCTGCCATGCTCTTTCCTAGACTCCAGGTTGGTGCATCAAAGGAGAATTCTATGGGCTCAGTGACTGGCATGAACGTCCTTCTTGGAACTTGAACTTGAATCATCCAGTGCTCCTCTTCAGGTAAAGTGGCGTTGTAGGTTCTGGTGAAGCTTGGTACTCCTATGTTCAGATATCTAGTGACTTCCTTCAAGTGACGTCCAAAGGGTGTATCTTCATCCGGTTGCGTGAACTTGTTCCTTGCATCTGACATCCTAAAAGAGTAGAAAAGATGAGGAGTCAGAATGAGAAGAGTGAGTAGTGATCTAGGGCTTTAGCTTAGTGGTCATGTCCTACAGTCAGCCTGTGCTCGGATACCATCTTGTAGCGAACAGACCTCAAATGGTCCAATCTCTGTGCTCTGGTGTCATCCCTGGATCAGTAATGCTCACACCACACAGTACTTGAAGGATTTATAACAGAGTAGCAATCACACACTTATTACATCGAGAGTCTCAAAAGAGAACTTATTACAATAAATATGGCCTAAGGCCATCTAATAACGATAACAACGGAAGGCTTGGAAGATAAGTGAGTCCATCAACTCCAACGGTATCACTAAGTATAGAACCACGACCTAAAGGCACCTTACTCGTCGTCTAAAAAGTCTGCAACATGAACGTTGCAACCCGAAACGGGTCAGCACATGGAATATGCTGGCAATGTAACACATAGAGAGCAATGAAGGAATAAGACTATACTACATGCATATTTGGCTGGTGGAAAGCTCTATGGTTACAGTTTTGCGTAAAGCCAATTTTTCCCTACTACAAAGGAATACATTTTATTTAACTATCATGGTGGTTGTTAAACATTGAGAGTGTAGACACCCTCTCAATCCCAATTAAACATCATCATTAAAACACATCAATTAATTAGAGTAACATGATGAGATTCACATGATAATCCAAGTACTAGATACTCAAGATGTCCATAACCGGGGACACGGCTAACCATGATTAGTTTATACACTCTGCAGAGGTTTGCGCACTTTTCCCCACAAGACTCGATCTCTTCCGTTGGGATTCTCGCACTACATGGTGTTTGAGAAACGGATGACCGAGACATAGTCTTTCAGAAGCGCTAGCACCTTACGATCGGGTAGACCGTTACACCTACTTTCCCCTGTCTACCACTGTAAGAGTTCACACAACTTAGTCAACTATGCTAGAGCCCTTAGTAGCATGTGGCTGCACACGGAAGTTTCTAGTATGAATAATCTCATGATCCCTTTGAGCCTGGGTGGCGGTCCAAAAGAAAAATAGGCAATCGCTGGAATATCCAGGTGCCTCAATCCACCCAGATATGTATTTAAGTTGCCACCTTAGATAAACCATTAACTTAACAATCTCACATCTATCATGGATACACTCACCCAATCCACATCTACTAGCATAGCATGGCATAATAAGCAAACGTAGAAGTAACTCCCAAAGGTTTGATAATAATAGGTAATAGGTTCTACCTCATCAACTTCCCAAACCCACAATTTAATTAGATCCTAATCATGCAATGTTTGAGGATTGATCTAATGCAATAAAAACTGGGTAATAGGAAGTATGATCAAAGTGTTACTTGCCTTGCTGATGATCCGCAAAACCTAGCGATTCGAAGTAGCAAGCGGCGCACTCTGGGTACTCTATCGCAAACAAACAAGCATACAATAAGTACTCAACTAATGCACAGATAAAACTCAAATAAGAGATCTAACCAGAAAGTTCAACTTAAGAACTCCGGTTAGCAAAAAGAATCAAATCGAACGAAGCAACGAAAGACAAACGACAAAAGAAACAAGCTCCATTTACTAATCTGGATCTAAGTCAAATTTTACAGAGGCAAAAACTTGTTTGAGTTGGTTAAATGGAAAGAGGGTTTCGAGACAAAACTCCAGGCGCTTGAATTGCCTGATTCTGATAAATGAGCGAAAAATTATACTAGAACGAACATCGGATCAGAAACCGCGATCACAAAAATCGTGGAATAAATCCGAGAAAAAGAAAAACGACGAACAGATTAACGAACGAGCGTTCGTTATCTGGATCTAAACGATGAATGCGTTTGTTAAAACGAACGAACGAGCGAACCCTCGCTAATTAACTAAACCGAGAAAAAACCGATCTATCTAAAAAACGAATCTAAAAAAACTAAAAAAACCGGTGAAAACCAACGGTTTTCTAAAAAACTGGCGGGAGGCGGCGGTTCAACCTTGTCGGCGGCGGGGCTCCGGCGGCGGCGGTTGGCGGCGGCTAGGGTTAGGGTTTAGGCGGCGGCGGCTTGGGCTTGGGGCGCGGCTCGGGTGGGCTGCGGGGCTCGGGGCGGTGCTATATAAAGCCTCCCCGGAGGAGTCCGGGCCTAACAGGGCCCGTAGGTCGGTTCGCGTTTTTTTTAAATAATTACGCTTAGAAAAAAACAAAAGAAATACTAAACGGACTCCAAAAATCCCGAAATAAATTTTCCCGGGATTCTAAAATCAAGGCGCACAGGATGAACATTTATTTGGGGCCTAAATACAATTTTGAAAAATGCGCATTTTTTCTAAATTCAAATAAAATAGCAAATAAAACCAAAATAAAATCTTATTGGATTTTATTATTAAATCCTCAATATTTCTTTATTTTGGGAAAGTCATTTTATTCCCTCTCTCATATTTTTGTAATAGAAATAATTGAAGATAAAATAAATCAAATCAAATGATCCTATTTTCAAAATTTGAGAAAACTCAAATATGAAAATAACAAAATCCCCAACTCTCTCCGAGGGTCCTTGAGTTACGTGAAATTTCTAGGATCAACCAAATGCAATAAAATATGATATGGAATGATGATCTATTGTATAACATTCCAAATTAAAAATTTGGGATGTTACAATTCTCTTGGAGATCTATTCGATGTAACTCTTATTTTTGCGGTGTGTTTGTCGAGATCCGATGAATTGTGGGTTTATGATCCAGATTATCTATGAACAATATTTGAATCTCCTCTGAATTCTTTTATGTATGATTGGTTTATCTTTGCAAGTCTCTTCGAATTATCAGTTTGGTTTGGCCTACTAGATTGATCTTTCTTGCAATGGGAGAAGTGCTTAGCTTTGGGTTTAATCTTGCGGTGCTCGATCCCTGTGACTGAAAGGGAAACGACACGTATTGTATTGTTGCCATTGTTGGATTTCGGGTTCCAGCAGACCCTTGAGGTTCGAACACTGGGGTGCACGCGGAGATCTCTCCCCTACCGATCTACGTCCGATCCTCTCGTGGGAACTAAGATGAAAATGATGCACAACACAAGAGACACAAGGTTTATACTAGTTCGGGCCACCATTGTGGTGTAATACCATACTCTAATGTGTGGTGTGGTGGATTGCCTCTGGAGCTGATGATGGACAGTACAAGGGAAGAACAGCCTCGCGAGGGGTGTTCTTGAGATGATGTGGTGTGTTCTACTTAGTCTCTACTGGGTTTTCTCTCCCTCTGCTAGGGTTCTACCCGATCTCTAGCCGTCCCTTGCTCTCCCTCCATTTTCTCTCTTCTTCCCCCTCTTCCTTCTTGTGGAGGCTAGCTCTATATATAGAGGCCCTCGGCCTCTCCCCAATAATTGAGTAGGAAGGGCGCCAACAATTGGCCATTTTGAAGGGGAACATCTAGTACAAGTTATCCTGACCAAAGGTGGTCTTCGGCTGCCAAAAGCACTGGTGATGACGCCGTCTTGGGCTCCACGGTGACCTCCGTCCAGCTGTCCGGCTGGTCTTGGTCTCGTTGCACCGGAATGGCAACCTTTGCCCGATACCTTGGCCTGTGCTTGCCCCCTTTGCACCAAAGGGGAAACAAGGACCCTGCGCAGGCCGGCGCCCGCCTGGCCTTGATCGTCAAGGCTTGCGTCATGGGATCCTCGCGAGGTACCCTTGCATTGATCTCTCCGCCTCCTCGCGAGGCTGCCTGATGAAGCCGCTCTTGAGGAAGCTTCATGCCGTCCGCCCCGCGAGGCTTGGCCCCTCGCGAGGGTCTTGAGCTTGGGCTGATGAAGATGGGCCATCCTGGGCCCCCACCTGAGCCACACTGCAGGCCGCAGGCAGGCAAGTCTAGGGACCCCTGTTCCCAGAACGCTGACAGTAGCCCCGGGGCCCAAGGCGCGCGCGGGCTTGGCTTAGCAGAGAAGTGAAGGGGCAAGCGCGACGCGCCGCGGGCCCTAACAGCCTGCGGCCTTGGGCGTCGCGTGGCGGTTGATTGGACGTGGGCGTCTGCACTTCTCGTGACGCCTCGGTGACTGCACGACTTGACAAGTCCCTGCATGCAGAGATATGGGTCATGATTACCTGAGGTCATGGTGCCAGGCGGTTGGCCTTCCCCGGCTATAAGTACGGGGCCGCGCGAGCCCCTTCAGCCCGTCCCTTCTTGCTGCTCCTTTTCTTCTTCTTCCTCATCCTTGCTTCCTCTTGCACCAATGGCACCGGTCCGTCGGTTTTTAGCTGAGGAGAAGGGGAAGGCCCCCAGAGAGGGTCCTGACCCCCTCCCACCGAAGAAGCAGCCAATCCTCTGTCACCGGGACGAAGGCGCCTGGCAGGAGGTGTCGAGGCCGTGGTATGAGCGGCCGCCGCCTGGGTTTCCGCTGCCCTTGTAAGCCCGCGTCGTAGGCCCCAGGGGGGAGGGTGGCGAGCAACACCGACAGCATCGCCGCCGACACCGGCAAGTCACAGTGGTGCGCGTCGTCCCCCCTGGAGTCCAAGCGGAGCGCTCCTCTCACGAGCTTGTGCTCCACGTCGCCTTGCCTCTAACTTCGTGGATCTGCCTTCCTCCCTCCTTCGCCTTCGAGATGCCGCCAAGCGGGGCCCTGGAGCTCTGGCTGCAGCATGCCGACTGTGGCACCCCTGCAACCGGAGCGGAGGTCGCGGTCGTCGCTCCGGGCAAGGTCTTCATAACCCGGGGCTGGGGTGAGATTGCCCAGGTCTGTCGCGCGGACGACGCCTTGGTGATCCATCTTGAATACGACAGTGCCTCCTTGATGTTCTTCAAGGTCTTTGATGCAGAAGGACGTCGGCTGGAATGCTGCCCTAAGGGAAGCGGCAGGGGTGATGAACTGGCGAGGACCAGCCCCGCCCGTTCGTCTTCCTGCAGCTCCTCAGGTAGCAGTGGAGGGACTGAAGGCTTCAGCGGCTCCCCGAACTCCCCGCGACCCCGGAGATGAGCGACGACAGCTATGAGCCTCCGAGCTCGCGCCGCACTCGGAGTGGGGCAGCTGCATCGGGCCGCCGACGCCACTGATCTGGATGGGACTGGCGCCGTCACTGGGCAGCCCACTGTTGATGATGACGTCGCTTGGGGAGGTGCTAGCAAGTAGCGTCCCTTAGGGTTAGCACCTTTTGTTCCCTGCGAGGAATTAAAGCAACACCCCGCGGGGGTATGTAAGGCGTCTGCCGTGCCTTTTCTAAATACTATATCCTTAATATGAATTGGCGTGAGGTGTCCATTCTATTCCGGCTAAGCTCCCCCTTTCTATCCTCACGAGGACTTGGCGCTCTACGCTGACAGGTCCCAGTCCCCAGGCAAGCTTCAGCCGTTGCTGGTATGCCAGGTCACGATGCCGTGGTCAAGGCCAGGAGGTGAGCGGCCCGAGGTCCGGTAAGAGCCCCCGAGTCGCGATGCTCGGGAGGTCCCCTTTAGCGCTCAAGCAATCCTCGCTGGGCGAGAAAGGAAGGTAGCGTCGCCGCGACAGAGTTGCACTAGGCGGGGATTTAGCGTTGCGTTGGTCTAGCTCTTGCGAGGGCGCGACTTATCTTGTGTGTCTGACGTAGTTCCTCGGAGAGGCGCCCGACCCGAGAGGCGGTGGCTGAGATACTGCTGGGTTAGGCCCTCGCGAGCTTCTTCCCACTCCCCCGCACTTTCCTTAACGCTCTACGTCCTCAGGTCCCGGCCCTCGAGCGAGCTCAGCCATCGCTGGTATGACAGGTCGCGATGCCGTGGGTCAAGGCCAAGGGGTGAGGGCTGGAGAGCCAATAGGAGCCATGAGTCGCGATGCTCAGGTACCCCCCTTTAACGTGCAAGCGGTCCGTGCCGAAGAGGGCGAGAGAGAGCTCACGATGCCCCCAACGTTGCTCCTGGAGTAGGTCCTGCACACCAATCATGAGGAGAAACAAGGCCTGTCGTTACGGTCGCCGGCCAACCTATGGTCAGTCCGAGGGAGCGGTCAGGGCACTGAGGGCCTGGTGAGGTGGCGTCGTGCGGGGCTGCCACGGCCAAAGCTCGACCACTCAGGTTTATCAACGCTGCAGGGATGGACCCGTGCGCACACGCCGTGCCAGAGCGAGCGGCTCTTGAAATAGGCGCCGATCGAGCAGGTGATTAGGTCAGGTATGCTAAGCACATAGGAGGAAATCCAATTTCAAGCAAGTGCAGGTAAAAGCAACCGCCGCTGGGTCGGGCCCGAGCGGCGTGGGGATGATGCAGCCCGAGGGGTGCCCCCAACAAGGTAAGTAAAGAGCATAAACAAAATGGATACATGCCGCGGGGACATACCCACGCGACCTGGGAATGGTGCAGCCCTGTGGGTGCTCCTAGTTGAAAGTAGAACTCTGAAAGATGTCACCTGGTGCTGTTGAAGATAAAGTGATGCTGAGGAAGTGAGCGATGCGCGGTGAAGACGTCGGCCCTCATGAGCCCCCAGGCCCATGGGCCTCGGGAGGCTCCGATGGCACATGCAGGTCTTCGGGGACCATCGCCACCTCCGCCAGGACCGCGCGATGCCTGACCTCCTGAGCCTCCAGAATGCTCCTCAACAGGCGCTGATGTGCGGCGACCGCGCTCGGCAGGCTGAAGGGCATGCAAACGTAGCTGTGAGGTGGTGCCTCGCAGCGCCCTACGGCCGAAGGCCATAGGCGCTCCTGGGACGCAGCTCGGTTGAGCCCTGGTACATCGACGCAGGCGCGCAGTCCTCCATCCTCGCCTGGGTGTGGGGCCACGACAGATAAGCGGTGGCTGCCGCGCATGACTCTGGACTCTTGTAGCTCATGGGTGTTCCTTGCGATGAACTCCTAAGGGTTTGGTCTCCTTTGACTTGTACCTTCCTGAGGGAAGCGTGCTTGAAAGCACCCCTCCAAGTGGTGCCCGAGCGCCTCCCCCGCAACCTTGGCAAGGTCGGCGGCTCTCCAAGTGAGAGCCCCCGAGCCCTGCCTGAGGAGGGCGCCGGGCGCGCCTTCATATGCGCGAGAGGGTGGCGCTCCCTGATCGGACGCGAATCCTGACGCAATACCTCTGGAGGTGCCTGCCTCCTTGTGGCTCGGGCCAGGTGAGGTCTTCTTCTTCTTGAGGGTTGCCTCGGGAGGCCTCCCACTCCTGCGATCTGGGTCTTCGATTGCTGCGGCTTGGAACGCACGCTCAAGCGAGCACACTGCGTCCCTTTCTTCACAGGGTACAGTTATGACTCCACTGCTTCCTAGCATCTTGAGGACATTGTAACCATGGTGAGTCACTGCCATAAACTTGGCTAGGGCTGGGTACCCGAGGATGGCGTTGTACGGCAGGCGAATGTGAGCGACGTCGAAGTTGATGAGCTCGGTGCAGTAGTTGTTGCGTTGCCCGAAGGTGACCGGAAGGCGAACCTGCCCAATTGGAACAGTGTAACCATCGGTGACTCCTGAGAAAGGCTTGGTTGGCTGAAGCTGGTCGTACCGCATTTGGAGATCGTCGAACGTCTCGACGAACAGGATGTTGAGTCCTGCCCCGCCATCGATGAGGGTCCTGGTGACCTGCACGTTGCTGATGACTGGGGAGCAAAGCATCGGGAGGATTCCGGCCGTTGCCGCACACTTGAGCTGG
Source organism: Triticum dicoccoides (assembly GCF_002162155.2). Taxonomy (NCBI): domain Eukaryota; kingdom Viridiplantae; phylum Streptophyta; class Magnoliopsida; order Poales; family Poaceae; genus Triticum; species Triticum dicoccoides. The sequence continues at coordinate 520,543,789 of NC_041382.1, forward strand.
TCTGTGGAACTGAACGTGATCGCGCACATAGACCACCTGAGAGGGCGCGAGGCCTCAAGCTTGGGAAGGACTTCATTCACCTCGCGAGCAAACTGCTTGAAGATGCGCTGTGAGGCTGGGGCCTGGGCACCACCCAAGATGCAAGCAATTGCGCGCGGCTCTTGGAAGCCCCCAGCCCCGTCGTCTTGGTGTTGGTCTTCGTTCCTCCTTGGTGGAGGCGGTAGAGGAGGGAGGCCTGCGTTGCCGTGCGGGTGGCCCTCACAAGGCTGGTCCCTCCAGCCTCCCTCGCGAGGCTGGTCTTGCCAGCGGTCCTCGCAAGGGCGGTCACGCCATCCCTGGCAAAGGCCACGGTCTTTCCATCGTCCGCCACCTCTTCCTCCTCCTCGGCCATAGCCCCTGTCGTTGCGCTGTGGGCGTCGGCCGATTCGCCCATCTCGCACGGCTCTGAGCTCTTGACATTCGTTGGTGTTGCGGGTGTGGAGGTCGTGGTACACGCAGTACCGTCCGCCCTTGGATGACTCAGGCTGATCCCTGCCTTGCTTGGTGTCCGCTTCCGCTGCTAGCACGACAACCCCCTTGCGCTTCACGTCTTTGGCCTTGAGCTTCTTTTCTTCCGGGTCGGTTGCCGGGAGCTCGAGGAGGGAGAGACGCCCTTCCTCAGCCCTGGCGCACTTGGTCGCCAAGTTGAACAGCTCCAGGGACGTGCACATGTCTTCATGGATTGCTAGCTCTTCCTTCATCTTGACGTCGCGCATGCCATTGGAGAAGGCTGAGATGATAACTTCTTCAGTTACCTTGGGGATCTTGAGGCGAGCATAGTTGAAGCACTGGATGTACTTCTGCAGGGTTTCTCCTGGTTGTTGCTTGATGCGGCGTAGGTCGCTCACGGCCGGGGGCCGGTCACGAGTGCCCCAGAAGTTGGCGATGAAGCGGGTGCGCATCTCGCTCCAGGAGGAGATCGTGCCGGGAGCCAGGTTCAGGAGCTAGGTGCGGGCGCCGTCCTTGAGCGCCATGGGGAACCAATTTGCCATGACCTTTTCGTCTCCGTTGGCGGCTACGATGCCCAGCTCATAGAGCTGCAGGAACTCCGCAGGGTCCGCTGTGCCATCGTAGCAGGGAGGGAGGTCAGGCCTGAACTTGCCTGGCCATGTGACGCCGCGCAGCTCGGGGGTGGAGGCGAGGCAGCCCGCCGTGGCCACCGGCGCCCTTTCCTGGTGCTGGACTTGTCCTTGCGGGTCACCATGCGCCGCCACTGGGAGCAGCGCGGGGTCTCGTCATGGAGGCGCCGGGGCGCGATCTTGGCGCGCCGGCGCTGGCAGCGCGCGAGCACCTTCCTGGGGATGTGGGATCTCTTGGCAGCTCCCTTCTTGCTGCGCAGGTGCCGGACGTGGAGGGTCCCGTCCTGAGGCTGCGCGCCTTGGAGCCAAGTCACCTTCTTGGGGAGGAGGCGGCGGAGGCGCCTCCTGATCCTCGCCCCCTGCACGGGACGGAGGGCGAGGCAGCGAGAGGGACTGCAAAGGGGAGCCCCCTGCGGCACTGAGGATCTCGGTGATGCGGGCGAGCCAATCCTTGTAGAGGTCGTCGACGGGGCGATAGTGCAGGAGCTCCCACGCCAAGAGCAGCGAGGCGTGCGCATCCATGGGTGCGCGACGGGCGTGGGACGAGGAGCCAGCTGTAGTCAGCGACGGGGTGGCGGTGCCGCCATCCCGCCGCACCGAAGGATGCTGGGACAATGCCTGCTGCTCGTTCCCCGCCGGGCCGGTGGTGCCGTTGGCGGCGGGCGACGGGGAACGACGAGGGGGGCCACCGACGGGCGCCGTCTGGGCGACGCGAGTGGCGCGAGCAGCCCGGCGCTCGGCACGAGCCCGACGAGCGTCAGCCATGGACACGACGGAAGATCACACGCGAACAGCGGAAGGAAGATTCTGGCGCACCCCTACCTGGCGCGTCAAATGTCGGGTTCCGGCAGACCCTTGAGGTTCGAACACTGGGGTGCGTGCGGAGATCTCTCCCCTACCGATTTACGTCTGATCCTCTCGTGCGAACTAAGATGAAAATGATGAACAACACAAGAAACACGAGGTTTATACTGGTTCGGGCCACCGTTGTGGTGTAATACCCTACTCCAGTGTGTGGTGTGGTGGATTGCCTCTGGGCTGATGATGGACAGTACAAGGGAAGAACAGCCTCGCGAGGGGTGTTCTTGAGCTGATGCGGTGTGTTCTACTTAGTCTCTACTGGGTTTTCTATCCCTCTGCTAGGGTTCTACCCGATCTCTAGCCGTCCCTTGCTCTCCCTCCCTTTTCTCTCTTCTTCCCCCTCTTCCTTCTTGTGGAGGCTAGCTCTATATATAGAGGCCCTCGGCCTCTCCCCAATAATTGAGTAGGAAGGGCGCCAACAATTGGCCATTTTGAAGGGGAACATCTAGTACAAGTTATCCTGACCAAAGGTGGTCTTCGGCTGCCAAAAGCACTGGTGATGACGCCGTCTTGGGCTCCACGGTGACCTCCGTCCAGCTGTCCGGCTGGTCTTGGTCTCGTTGCACCGGAATGGCAACCTTTGCCCGGTACCTTGGCCTGTGCTTGCCCCCTTTGCACCAAAGGGGAAACAAGGACCCTGCGCAGGCCGGCGCCCGCCTGGCCTTGATCGTCATGGCTTGCGTCATGGGATCCTTGCGAGGTACCCTTGCATTGATCTCTCCGCCTCCTCGCGAGCCTGCCTGATGAAGCCGCTCTTGAGGAAGCTTCCTGTCGTCCGCCCCGCGAGGCTTGGCCCCTCATGAGGGTCTTGAGCTTGGGTTGATGAAGATGGGCCGTGCTGGGCCCCCACCTGAGCCACGCCGCAGGCCGCAGGCAGGCAAGTCTGGGGACCCCCGTTCCCAGAACGCCGACAGCCATCGAGGATAAAAAGATGGGGTTTATATCATATTGCATGAGTTTATCCCTCTACATCATGTCATCTTGCTTAAGGCGTTACTCTGTTCTTATGAACTTAATACTCTATCTGCATGCTGGATAGCAATCGATGTGTGGAGTAATAGTAGTAGATGCAGGCAGGAGTCGGTCTACTTGTCATGGACGTGATGCCTATATACATGATCATGCCTAGGTATTCTCATAATTATTCGCTTTTCTATCAATTGCTCGATAGTAATTTTTTCATCCACCGTAATACTTATGCTATCTTGAGAGAAGCCACTAGTGAAACCTATGGCCCCCGGGTCTATTTTCCATCATACACGTTTCCAATCTATTTTATTTTGCAATCTTTAATTTCAATCTTATCATAAAAATACCAAAAATACTTATCTTATTATTATCATCTCTATCAGATCTCACTCTTGCAAGTGGCCGTGAAGGAATTGACAACCCCTTTATCGCGTTGGTTGCGAGGTTTTTATTTGTGTGTGTAGGTATGAGGTGACTCGCGCATGGTCTCCTACTGGATTGATACCTTGGTTCTCAAAAACTGAGGGAAATACTTACGCTGCTTTACTGCACCACCCTTTCCTCTTCAAGGGAAAACCAACGCAGTGCTCAAGAGGTAGCAACAGGGTGTGGGCCCCCTGATGCTAATTCTTTTGCCAATATTTTTCATTAATTCCAAAACGTGTCTCCGTGGATTTTCAGGCCATTCCGAGAACTTTTATTTCTGCACAAAAATAACACCATGGCAATTCTGCTGAAAACAACGTGAGTCCGGGTTAGTTCCATTCAAATCATGCAAGTTAGAGTCCAAAACAAAGGAAAAAGTGTTTGGAAAAGTAGATACGTTGGAGACGTATCAGTTCTCCTCCTCAACATCCGTGATTTGTACGTTGTGCTATTGGTCGATGGCGTGAGCTTCATGCTCGTGGGCAACACCCTTTGTCCCGAGCTTGCACCTGGTTGACATCCCCTCACCATGACAACGGGTAGGCCAAGTAGACGGCAAGGAGAACCTTGTCCAAGTCCAACAATAAGAGCCATGAGGTCACGAGGTGCCCGGGAACAGGCCGGGCAGCGACATCCCCTGGTGACCTGGTCCACAAGTAACACGAGGTGTGTAGAGTCGTAGAGAAACACCAATGCCTTGGCCATTGGCCAGTTTCTGACTCTAGAGCCTCTGTACGGCACAAAAACGACGTACTTCCGGCGACATCGTCAAGCTGATGCCCGTGTGGCTCGGAGGTCCAGCCGCTCGCCGGTATGCCTCCGTGCCCGTGCCACACCATTTTGTAGAGCCTCATGCTACCCGCTCTTAACTCTTCTGTGTTCCTATTAAATGGAGCAGCACAGGTACAAACTGTTAATTTCTACATGTGGGTTTTGTATTCACATGTAACAAACATTTCGTCAAAAGTGGCACTGATCCCGAGTGACTAGGGTAGCGGGCAGGATTTCAGAGTGGTGCGCCGCTGAGTGCTCCTAATCCACTTCCACATGTATATATACTATTAAAGGGGAATCATAGTAATTTTGTTTCGTCACCTCCGCCGATTGATCCCACCTCCCCATCAATTTTTTAGGAACAACCCTCAATTGAATTTTTTTTCAATAGAAAACCCCATGTCCGATCGTTTCCCATCCGTTCCAGACCTGCTTCATGATTTTGATTTTTCTTTTCAAACATGACTCCCATCCCACCTGATCTAGAGGAGTTGCCTGATGTCCATCTCATCTCTCCCTTGTGCTAGCCATGGAAGAGAGAAGAAGGGAGAGCAGAGAGAGCACGATGGCTTCTTGGCCATCAGCGGGAAAAGGAAAGGTCGGGGCACCACTGCCCGTCGGGCCGCCTTTGCTGCTTGTGTGCTTGTTCCCCTCCCTTCACTCCCACCTCCAACTCAATCTCTGGCAAATCACATATGGCCAAGGCAAGTTACACGCTCCCTTCACCCATCATAGAGGACATCGCCGCGCTCTCACTCCCAGTGTTGTCTTGTACGTGGCTGAAAGGGCATGTAGCCCCTAAGTATGGTTTTGGTAATAATGACAATCTCTATGAACTAATACTTGCATTGAGATATATTTGAAGGAACTTTACATAGGTGGTTCCATCAAGATGATTACCACAAAGATGAAGATTTGCTATAAGCTTTGGTATTGAATGACAATTCCTATGGAACATCAAGGTTATTGTATCTTATATGAAGAAATGTTCCATAGTTATGAATGAAGCATGTTGGATTTATTTGGTATGAGATCCATCGAAAGCCTCTCGAAGAAGTCCTCAAGGTATCCTTTGTCCTTACCTCGTGCGCACGGGGTCCGAGGGCCGTGCCTACGGTGTCTAGGGAAATCTCTCTGGACACCTTGTGTGCACGGGCTTCTTGACACCCATGCACACGGGGTCGAGTGCTAAACTCTCTGGATACCCCGTGCTCATGGGTCTCTGCCTCCCGTTCCCACGAGGTCTAGGGTTTGACTCTCAGGGTCTGATTCTAGTGAGGATACTAGCTGGTCTTTGGATGTATCTAATGAATCCATCAAGATTGATTTCAATGTCTAACCAAATATGTTCAAGGTGGAGTTCCTTGGAGGATCTCAAAGGTTGACACATTTGGGAAAAGATCAAGGTCTTGAGAGTATAATTAAATATAAGAATTCAAGATATGGCATCATGAGAAGATCAAGATGAACTCATGTGTTGGGTTTTGATTGATCGTGTATTGAAGGAAGCAACGAGAGTGAAGAATTCAATGTGCCTCTCAAGAGGTTCTGATGAGGCATTTAGAAGAGCAAGTTATGACCAATATGATGTTCATGATGAAACTTGATATGATCATGAAAGAATCTTTGGTGATCTAGTCTTGAAACAATGGAATAAAATGAAGAGTTCATTATGCTTTTCAAGAAGCCATTATGGAGCATGAAGTAAAAATATTCGTTGACCAAGATGAAGCTCAAAGATTGTATGTAGATGGTGAACACATAAGAGCAAACAATTTACTGTATGGGATCAAGTGATCAAGTGGCATGGTAAGTAATTTTGAATTGCATTTTCTGATCTAACCCATGCTACCTACCAAAAATACATATCTGTGATGATATATGTCTGTCATGCATGTACATTTATGATGATTTTATGATAGAATCAAGATAGTTATACATGTGTTGTTGCATAAGTGTTCCATGACAATAATCCATTTATCATCACGGAAGTATCCACTTTTGTGATGATAAATATCACGTCATGGAAGTGTTTTCGTTAATGGTCACTGACACGTGGCAGCCACACCATAATGGGCCATCGTTAAGCTATCAGGTGCGTGTTCTGGATTTGATACACATTAACAGACCCGACCAATGATGAATTTTCTCCTGTCAAAAGCTCTCATTCGCCAAAGGAACCACGTGTCAGCTCGGCGTTCTGACAGGTCTTACCCACCTAACGGACGATATGCGCCAATGAATTGGCCACACGTGGCACATCCCAACAGTGGTCCATTTAGTTAAAAAAGGTCGGTTCAGTCGGAGGCCCACAAGTTTTAGGCAAAAGTTAGCGGGCTGGTTTACTAACGGCTCGCGTAGATATGGCCCGTCGATAGTTCTTGCCCGTTAACAAACCACCATGTATATGGGCCCAATTAAGGCCTGGTCTATTTTTGGCCTGTTAATGGTCCATTGTGGAATTTGGCCCTTTTCTTCCAGGTGTGTCTTTCGGCCTGTTAGCTGCCCATTGTAGAGTTGGGCCATTTTCCAGCCTAGTGTGTCTTTCGTCCTATTAACGAACGACACTACACTTCGGGCATTTGTGGCTCGACGTAACATTCGGTCTTTTAATGGCCCATGCTCTCTATGGCACAATTCCATCCCATCCTCACTTTCGGCCGGTTAAAGGCTCGTGTAGTACATCGTCCCATTTATGGCATGAGTCAGCTTTTGGCCTATTAATGACATGCCTTGTAATTGGGCCCCCATGGCCTTAAATAGATTTCGGCCTACTAATCGCCCGTGGGATCTTTGGCACATTTAGGGACCAATCTTCTTTTCAGCTTGTTAAAGGCCCTATTAACTTCTAGCTCAATTAAGGCCTGAGTTGTGTTTTGGCTTGTCTACCCAAATAAGACCCGTGGTTTATTTCACCAAGTTAATGGCCCGTTGTTAGTATGGGCCCACATTAAGTTTGTACCTACTAATGGTCCATGATGTTTATGGGCCTATTTAAGGACACTGGGCCCATCGGCTGCATTAAGGGCCCATGTCGATTATGATCCACTTATTATTAGTGTGTTGGCCCAATAAAGGTCAGCTATGCCTACCGGGTTGTATATCCATTATGTTTCGATGGTGCTCCGGTAACGTTTTGGCACGTTGGCCTCCATCAATGCTTTTGGCCTTTTCGGCAATATCATATACAATAACTAATAATTAATTAACATACTCTATACAATTCCCTAAAAAAACTACACTATACAATAAAAAAATTGGGGCATAGAAACTAATAATAAACCTACACTATACAATAAGGAAATTACGGTATATAACATCTAGTAGGCATCAAAGTTCGCCAATAGGTGACAATAAAGCGCAAACAAACAGCAAATTACATATAGTGGCCACATACACCTCATCATAAATCATGGGCGCGAATCACCAAAGTTGTCATTTGAACCATGATCTCTTCAGAAAATAGGATTGCCCAGATTCAGATAGCACAAACTACTGTCTGCTCAATCTGCACTTTCTTTATGACTTCCTCAGTCTCTTGTTTGACGTGACTAATGCATATGATTCTTGCATCTCCCTTCTCAACATGTCGACTACATCTTGGAGCGCATATGTACGTTGCCTTTCCTCCTGTAGTAGATACTCTAGAACATCAGCACTTTTCAACCCCAATCATGTATCGTTTGGTAATGGCCATACCGCACTGCTTTGAGAACTTTGTGTTGATATCACTTTATCCTGAGACGTTTTTGTTAATACACATGAGTAGGGTAAAATAAGCATGTGATATTGTAAAATTAAAAAGATGGTAGTCTACGTAACACGTGTACAAAAATATCTTTTTGCTCACCAAAGGAGCATGATGTTGGGGCCAAATCCAAAACACTAACATGTTATAGGTTGAGACCACATGCAGGTACTGAAATTGGATATATCTTTTGTATAAGTAAGCAAGCAGTTAGCCATTATGTGCCTTGTATTAACTAGTTGAAACATTATGTGGCATGTTTCAAAAGAGTCTTAGGAAGCATAATGAACTGCAGGGGATTTCACACACAGATGAGTTCATACAAATCACTATAGCAAGCAAAACTATGCAATCATTAGCCAACTCAGTCAGTTGCTGATAGGCATGCAAAATACAGTATGGCTCAGACAAACAAGCAAATAAAATATGCCTTAAAGAAACAAGAAATTAAACTGTAGTGTGTAAGCAAGCGGTTATAGATTGTGAGCCTCATATAAACTAGATTGTGAGCCTCATAAAATAATAGTTAATTAATGTACTTTAGAGCTTTAGGCACACTTTGGAGACTAATGAAATGGTCAGGCATTTAACTGTGCCAACTAATATTTATATAAGTACACTACATCAGGCATCATTGTTTGGTCATCTCATCAAGTACAAGACAAACAAAGCAATTGAAACGAGAAATTTAACTATGGCTGAAGCAAACAAGCAATTAAACCGTTGTGTTGGCAACATGCATGCCTTAGTAACATCCTTGGCCTAGCTATATTTGAATCAACTGATGTATCTTCTATATAATGGAACAAGTAATGTAACATTGCTTGCCTCCTATGAAGTATCTCGAACAGTATGTACTCAAGATCCTAGTAATGATAGGGTGGCTAATGAAGTGAACATGTGTTGGTTATGCCATGTATGACATCAAGATATCTACCATAGTAGGAAGGAGTTACTCCCTCTGTTGACTATTATATGATGTCTTAGATATATAAATATAGACTACATCGAGACTAAAATAAGTGAACAAACACACTAAAACATGGACATACGTTCGATAAGAAAAAAGCTAGAACATCTTATAATAGTGAGCACACAGAGTATTGATCAATGGCCCCATGACTGGGTTACAGGTGAAGAACCCTAGCCAAGCACAATGGCAGACAAATAGCACATGTCTTGGTATTTGAAAGCAGTGACTTACCATAACGGTCTGTATAGGCTGCGCCGCTCTCCTTTTCTTGCGAGGCTCCTTAAAGTTATTCCTAAAATCCTATACTTGGAAATCTTGACTCTTTTCTTCGTTGCACCCCCTCTGAAGGGGACACAAACTAGTTACATTTCTTATGTTGAAGATAAATATATGGCACATCTCTTGCACACCCTAAAATGAGCATTCACTTTGCATGAACTAGCTACAGATCTTCTTGCGTACTTTCGAGTCTCTGGGCAACACCAAAGCACGAGTTCATAACACATACTCCCTCCGTCCGGAAATATGTGTCAGAGAAATGGATAAAAATGGATGTATGTAGGACTAAAATACGTCTAGATACATCCATTTCTCTGACAAGTATTTCCGGACAGAGGGAGTAGTTTACATCAATCTTGGTAACATTTAATTTGATAAGAGTATGGGTAGGGGAAGGCAAGGAAAATTTTGATTTAGTTGAGATTTTGATAAGATTAATCTGATTTAATTGATTTAATGCAGGGCGTGATTTTGAGAAAGTATTAATTTATATTGGTTGTTATTTTGTGTGGCATCGGTTGGGGTTAAAAGAACCCAAAAAACCAAAGGGGAGGACAACATGGGAGGAAAAAACCTGATGGGAAGTGAAGGCGATGGAACGAACTCTCCTTCAATAGTAATAAAGCTAGTTAATTGGTTGTGCATTGCAATGGAGCATGCATATTCTACTGGTTCAATATCTTTTTTCGAGAGTATGCCAATGGCGTACCTTAGCTTTATAGAAGAGAGAAAAATATGTACAAGAGTTTACATGGTAGATCGTCACAAACCGGCGATCCCACCCTACCAGTGCACTACTCTAAGCAGACTACTCGCAAAAACATTGGACTCCTGCCACTCCAGCTAGCATCCATAGGTGCAGCTCCTGAATATAAGATTAACCATAGCATACGCAAATCACACCTGACTGGAAAACCATAGCATTCCTTTGCTTCCATAACGTCCAGCAAATCAACATGATGAAAGCATCGAAGCCCTTCTTGTCCGCTCTGCTGATCTGCTTGCGCGTACTCATCCACCACTGCTGAAGGTTATCTTGCTGCATGGGAATCAGGTTTGGATTGATGCCAACTTTGGAGAAGCATTGGAACCAGACTTGTCTCGCGAATACACACTGAACCATGAGGTGATCCACCGTGTCCTCCTCCTGCTCGCAGAAATAACAAGGAGAGACCATCTCTTACAAACCATGTGTAACACCCTCGATGCGGCTATATCTCCCACGTGTCGAAGCACGACTTAGAGGCATAACCGCATTGAAAGCAATGTCGCAAGTGAGGTAATCTTCACACAACCCATGTAATACATAAGGGAAAAGATACATAGCTGACTTACAATCGCCACTTCACACAATACATGAATAAAACATTACATCATCTAGATACAAACAAGGTCCGACTACGGAACCAAAATAAAAGAAGAACCCCAAATGCGACACGGTCCCCGATCGACCCCAACTGGGCTCCACTACTGATCAACTAGAACGAAAACAACACAAAGGACAAGATCTTCATCGAGCTCCTCCTTGAGCTTGGTTGCGTCGACTGCACGGACTCATCGGCACCTGCAAGCTGGTTTTGGAAGTATCTATGAGCCACAGGGACTCAGCAACCTCGCACCCTCGCGATCAAGACTATTTGAGCTTATGGGTAAGGTAAAATGTATGAGGTGGAGCTGCAGCAAGCGACTAGCATATATGGTGGCTAACATACGCAAAAGAGAGTGAGAAGAGAAGGCAAAGCACGTCGATAAAAGTAAGATCAAGAAGTGATCCTAAACAACCTACGTCAAGCATAACTCCAACACCGTGTTCACTTCCCGGACTCCACCGGAAAGAGACCATCACGGTTACACACGCAGTTGATGCATTTTAATTAAGTTAAGGTTCAAGTTATCTACAACCGGACATTAACAAATTCCCATCTGCCCATAACCGTGGGCACGGCTTTCGAAAGTTCAAATCCCTGCAGGGGTGTCCCAACTTAGCCCATCACAAGCTCTCATGGTCAACGAAGGAATAGACCTCCTCCCGAGACATTCCGATCAGACTCGGTATCCCGGTACAACAAGACATTTCGACAGGGTAAAACTAAACCAGCAACACCGCCTGAATGTGCCGACAAATCCCGATAGGAGCTGCACATATCTATTTCTCAGGGCACACTTAGATGAGCCAGACGTCGAGTAGGCCAGCCCAGAGTTGCCCCTGGTAGCCCCGGACATCGCTCAGTTGGACCAACACTCAGAGGAGCACTGGCCCGGGGGGGGGGGGTAAAATAATGATGACCCTCAGGAGCGCGACTCCTAAGGGAAAAGAAAAGGCTAGGTGGCGAATGGTAAAACCAATGTTGGGCATTCCTGGAAGAGCTTTACTTAAGGCGAACTGTCAAGGGGTTCCCATAATAGCCCAACCGCGTAAGGAACGCAAAATCCGGGAACATAACACCGATATGACGAAAACTAGGGCGGCAAGAGTGGAACAAAACACTAGGCGAGAGGCCGAGTCTTCCACCCTTTACCAAGTATATAGATGCATTAATATAACAAGATAAAATAATGATATCCCAACAAGTAAATAAAGGTTCCAACAAGGAACGGCCTCCAATCTTCACCTGCAACTAGTAACGCTATAAGAGGGGCTGAGCAAAGCGGTAACATAGCCAATCAACGGTTTGCATAGGACATGGAGGGTTAGAGGTTTGACATGGCAATTTGGGAGGCTTGAAATCAAGTGGTAGGCATCGTAGCATTGGCATAGCAAAAGAGCGAGCAATCTAGCATAGCAAAGATAGTAGTGATTTCGAGGGTATGATCATCTTGCCTGCAAAATTGTCAGAGTTGACTGGATCCTCAAAAGCAAACTCAACGGGCTCCTCGTTAGCGAACTCGTCTCCCGGCTCTACCCAAATAAGACAAACAAGCAACAAGGACATAATCAACCACGTGCAAGGATCAACCAATATGTTGCAAACATGGTATGCTATGCGGGATGCGATGCGGGATGCATATGCAAGATGTGACAAGGAATGCATGAACCTGGCCTCAACTTGGAAATCCAAGTGTGCCACTGGAAAAATGAGATGAAATCGCTTGAAAATGATATAAAGATCACCGGAATCGGAGTTACGGTTTGGAAATGGCAAGCAAAACAAATATGACACCGGTCTGTGATTTACAGCAAGTAGCAATCTAAATGCAATGAGATTAACATGCTACAGCAACCAAACATGACAACAAAATACATGGAAGGGATGCACTCAAGATGCTTAACAAAAGTCTAGCACTGAGCTACGGCCAAATCATCCATTAACAGGTTCAAACAAGCATGGCAAAAATGCATATGGCAAACAGATCTCAGACTTAGTGAAATTAACACTTGTCCGGAATTTCAGATCAGATAGCACTCTTCGGAGCATGAAAAATATAGTCTACAGGACCTGAACATGGCAAAGTAAAGCATGGCATGGAGCTACTCAAAGATCTTAACAAAAGTCCCTTAGTGACCTTGAGCCAAAAGGGATCAGAAAATACAATTGGAAGCATGTGAACATGGCAAAAACATAATTAGTTCTCAGACTTAGTGAAAAACTGGAGCATGCTGAAAACAGATATCAAGTAGGCATGTTTACGAGCTCGATGCACTCACTACGGAGCAGGGCATGACAATCTAAGCATACACCCATCAAGAATACACAAAATGCAAGCTAGACATGGCAAGAACAATAACATAGCATGCACGGATCAACTACAACATCCTCGGCAAAATCGCTAACAAGTAGACAATCTGCCCAGATTCACAAAGTAGCAAAAGTAGAGCTCGATTGACTCAAGCTAGGGTGCTCCATAATTGCAAACAAAGACATGGATGGATAGAGCACTACAAGATTAACAAAACATCCTTACTGATCATCCTCAAAAGAGTCACGGATCACTAGGAAACAACAAGAACATATGACCAAATGAAATAAACAGATCAAGGACTTAGTGGAATTGCTAAGTCCCTGAAATCAGCACTACCAAGTGCCTCACTTGGCAAGCTTGTGCTAGTCACCACACACATCACAAAAATACATGGGTTGCACCTCCGGAAAGATGGCAAAACCCTTAACAAAACATATGTAGAGCTCAAGGGCATAACATGCACACATAAATCATGGCAAAAATGACAAATATCTAAATGGAGCAGCAGAACTGACAATTATCTCAAGTAGCACTCTTCCAACGGCATTTCGGGCATCAAGATAAACTCAAAAGAAAATGATGCAATGAGATGAAATGATGTACTCTCTGAGTAAAACATTTTGATATGCTATATGCCCAAAACGGAGTTACAGATGCAAAGTTACGATGCGATGAAAAGAGGCATATGAATCTGGGAATTTCGGGGACTTAGTGAAAACTTTACCCCGCGAGAAAGTCAACTGGACGAGATGGTGCGGGACGGCGCGGATCCGGGACGAAGGACGCCGTTTGGATGGCGGAGTTTGTGGATCTGGTCCACCCCGGTCCAGATCCGGCCGGATCGGATCTCCGGCGAGGTGGCGCGAACTCCGGCGACTTGGCGGCGGCCGGAATAGGACGGCGGCGAGGCGAGATCACCGCGGCGGGGCGGCGGCACCGCGCCGGCAGGAAGGGGCGGCGATTGCTGGTGCCGGCAATGAGGGATCCGAGTCCCCGATGGGCGGCGGCACACGGTGACCAGCGCCGGCGAGGTGGCGTGCGGCGGCGAAGGTCGCCGGCGGGGAGCGCTAGGCGGCGGGGAGCAGCGGGCGCGGGCCTCGCGCA
>NC_041382.1:520557988-520560731 GCF_002162155.2 Triticum dicoccoides
CGCGCAGGCGGCGGCGGTTGGCGCGGGCTTCGACGTCGCGAGGGAGTGAGAGGGCGCGGATCCGGCTAAGGTGGTGGAGTCCGGCGAGCGGCGGCGGCCGGCCGGCGTTGGGCGAGACGGCGAGACGAAGCGGGTCGGGCGGCCGCGAGATCCGGGCTCGCGCAGGCCCCGGATGGGCTCCGCGGGCCGCGGCAGCGGCGCGAGGAGAGAGAGGGCACGGTGGTGACGTGGCACGACGTGGTTGGCTGTGGCGGGCGGTGCGGACATGTCCGGCGCGGTGGAGAAGTGTCCGGCGGCGCGAAGAGGACGAAGTTATGGTTTCATCCGCGAATTTCGGGAGAGGAGCACATATTTATAGGTAGAGGGAGCTAGGAGAGTCCAAATGAGGTGCGGTTTTTGGCCACGCGATCGTGATCGAACGCTCTAGATGATGTAGAGGGTTTAGGTGGGTTTTGGGCCAAAATGGAGGGGTGTTGGGCTGCAACACACACGAGGCCTTCTCGGTCCCTCGGTTAACCGTTGGAGTATCAAACGAAGTCCAAATGGTACGAAACTTGACAGGCGGTCTACCGGTAGTAAACCAAGGCCGCTTGGCAAGTCTCGGTCCAATACGGGAATGTTTAATCCCCATACACAAAAGAAAGGTAGAAATGACCACCGGAGGAGAACGAAGCGCCAGAATGCAAAACGGACAACGAAGAAAATGCTCGAATGCATGAGAGGAACACGTATGCAAATGAAATGCACATGATGACATGGTATGCAATGCATGACACGCAAGAAATGACAAGGCAACCACAGCGAATAACTGGAGGACACGTGGCACATCGGTCTCGGGGCGTTACAACACTCCACCACTACGAGAGGATCTCGTCCCGAGATCTAGAATGGCACCAGAGGGAAAACGGAAGAGAAGAGAAGAGGTAAAACTAAGTTGCTTCCTTGACAAACTAGTGAAACCAAAGAACCTTGAGAGGTTGAACAAATTCGAGAAAAGAATACAATGAAGGTGAACAAGGTCGAAAACACTTCGTTAGAAAAGAGGAACAAGGAAGAACAACTTCGGGCAGCACTCCGATTGAAAAGAAAAAGGAATTGAATAAGAACTTGATAAGATGAGGGAACTTGAGCAGAGGGCACAACACTCCGGTTAAAAGGATAAGCACAGGAAAGAACATGATCTTAGATGAAACAAGATGATGGTTGAAGAAAACAACATCGCAATGCCTCCGAAAGAAAAGTAAGAATGGAATGGGATGAATGAAGGAAAACAAGATCTCGAGGTAGCACGCTTACAACAAATGCTAGAACGGAGTTGTTGGAAAACCCACAACGAAAAGAATAAGCTTGATATGGTCTTATGGAATACATCTTGAATTATGAGGTGACAACCTGCCACTCCCGGAAAACGAATTTGATTGCTATGAACAAATTGGCGAGAAAGTATATCGCACCGGAAAGGATAAATGAAGAACTTGGATCATTTATAAGCACCATAATAGCAACAAACCTTAGGGAAGGCTTTAGGCGTAACATGACACAAGATAACTCCAACGAAGGGATTGATGGATTTAAAATAACAACATGTGAAACATGAAACATGAACTCAAATTATCAAGAATGACATAATACCATCTCCAATGATACGGTAGAAAGGATTGCACTTCGGAATGCAAGATGAAGAATACTTGAGCTCCTCTGAAAAAAATCTCGATGAACACTTCGAGAAGGAATTAAATCCTTGGTGAACCACCATGTAGAGCCTCCATGAAGAACTCCGGTAATAAAAGAATGACCAGTCGAAAGAAAAGAGAAGTTGAAACATAAGGTGAATCCTTGCAATGATTAGATGGGTCATCGTGGTGATATAATTGAAAGAGGTTGGAACTCCGGGAAAAGAGAAGATGAAACCAATGAAACTGAGAATTTGATAAGCCTCCGGAATAAGGAATTAATCACTTGGATGGAACAAGAATAAGAATTATGTTATGTGTATCCTTCAACAATTTAATTGCTGACAAGCAATGGATTTGGCATACTACTTATCCTCGAAGAAAGATTAAGATAGATATAGCGCAAACTTGAGAAAGTCTTCAACGATCCACATATTGAAGGAAGAGAGATTTCACATATAAATATACTATCTTGGACATCTTTTGTACTTGTGAGCACTCATTAAAATATGACAATGCTAAAAGGTTGATGTCGGACAAGGAAGACAACGTAATGGGTTATGTTTTCTTATATCTGAAATAAAGTATATTGTCTTGGATCATCCAACATATTGAGCTTGCTTTTCCCCCTCATGCTAGCCAAATTATTTGCATCAAGCAGAGATACTACTTGTGCTTCCAAACATTCCTTAAACCAGTTTTGCCATGAGAGTCCACCATACCTACCTATGGATTGAGTAAGATCCTTCAAGTAAGTTGTCATCAGTGCATGCAATAAAAAATTGCCCTCTAAATATGTATGATGTATTAATGTGGATAAAATAAGCTTTATACGATCTTGTGATGCGGAAGAAATAAAAGCGATGGACTGCATAATAAAGGTCCATATCACAAGTGGCAATATAAAGTGACGTTCTTTTGCATTAAGATTTTGTGCATCCAACCATAAAAGCGCATGACAACCTCAGATTCCCTCTGCGAAGGGCCTATCTTTTACTTTTATCTTATACCCTTATGCAGGAGTCATGCCTTTCCTTTTTACATTTTATCCTTTGGCAAGCACATTGTGT
>NC_041382.1:520561227-520574802 GCF_002162155.2 Triticum dicoccoides
TATATCCAATTGGATGTAAGTTTCATGAACTATTATTGTTGACATTACTCTTGAGGTAAAAGGTTGGGAGGCGAATATATAAGCCCCTATCTTTCTCTGTGTCCGATTAAAACTTTGAACCCATAAATATCATGTGAGTGTTAGAAATTGTGAAGGACTAAATGATAGTTGAGTATGTGGAGTTTGCTAAATCAAAGCTCTGACATAGACCCTTCCTGAAAATAAGATGAATTGCAATTGTTTGATGACTGAGAATATAGTTTGTTAGTTTCAAGAAAGTTTATGATCTATACTTTAACATGTGAATAGTTTGTTACTTGATCATGAAAAGTTTTATGAAGATGAGCTACTGTTATGATATATAATGATGCTATAAAAAGTGATTGAAACTATCATTGATGAAACTTATGCACTTGCTAGCATTCACACTCCATAAATTATTTCTTTTATCATTTACCTACTCGAGGACGAGCAGGAATTAAGCTTGGGGATGCCGATACGTCTCCAACGTGTCTATAATTTATGAAGTATTCATGCTATTATATTATCAATATTGAATGTTTTATATGCATTTATATGTTATCTTATACGATTTTTGGGACTAACCTATTAACCTGGTGCCCAGTGCCAGTTTCTGTTTTTTTCTTGTTTTTGAGTTTTACAGAAAAGGAATATCAAGCGGAGTCCAATTGATGTGCCAATTTTTGACAATTTTTTATGGACCAAAAGAAGACCTCGGAGTAAAAGAGTTGGGCCAGGAGAGTCCCGGGGCGTCCATGAGGGTGGGGGCGCCCCCCCCCCCCACCCCCAGGCGTGTGGGCCTGCCTCGTGGACACCCCAGGCACCTCCTTGACGTGAGACCGACGCCAAAAATTCTTATAAATACAGAAACCTTGGAAAATTAATCTAGATCGGGAGTTCCGCCGCCAGAAGCCTCCGTAGCACCAAAAACCAATCTAGGCCCTCTCTGGCACCCTGCCGGAGGGGGCCATCATCACCGGAGGGCATGGAGGAGGATCCCGGAGGGGCCATCATCTCCATGAAGGCCAAGGACCAGAGGGAGAACCTCTCCCCATCCAGGGGGAGGCCATGGAGGAGGAAGCACAAGGGGGAGAACCTCTCCTCCTCTCTCTTGGTGGCACGGGAGTGCCATCGAGAGGGGAATCATCGTCGCGGTGATCGTCTTCATCAACAACACCATCATCATCATCACCGGAGGGCATGGAGGAGGATCCCCGGAGGGGCCATCATCACCATGAAGGCCAAGGACCAGAGGGGGGATCTCTCCCCATCTAGGGGGGAGGACATGGAGGAGGAAGCACAAGGGGGAGAACCTCTCCTCCTCTCTCTTGGTGGCATCGGAGTGCCATCGAGAGGGGAATCGCCGCGGTGATCGTCTTCATCAACATCACCATCATCACCATCCTCATCTCCTTTACGCGGTCCACTCTCCCGCACCCCGCTGTAATCCCTACTTGAACATGGTGCTTTATGCCACATATTATGATCCAATGATGTTTTGCCATCCTATGATGTTTTGAGTAGATATCTTTTGTCTTTGGATTGATTGATGATCTAGATTGATATGAGTTGTATGTTTTACTTTCGTGCTGTCCTATGGTGCCCTCTATGTCGCGCAAGCGTGAGGGATTCCCGTTGTAGGGTGTTGCAATACGTTCATGATTCGCTTATAGTGGGTTGGTGAATGACTGAAACACAAACCCGAGTAAGGGGCTTGTTGCGTATGGGAATAAAGAGGACTTGATGCTTTAATACTATGGTTGGGTTTTACCTTAATGATCTTTAGTAGTTGCGGATGCTTGCTAGAGTTCCAATCATAAGTGCATATGATCCAAGTAGAGAAAGTATGTTAGCTTATGCCTCTCCCTCATATGAAACTGCAATAGTGATTACCGGTTTTGTTAACAATTGCCTAGGACAATTCCGCACATCGATCCACCATTATTCCACACTCGCTATTTATAATATTTAGTAATATATTCTAACTTTATGATAACAGCACCTACTATTATATTTTAGCTCTCCGATATCATACAAAGTTATCCTCTTCATACCCACAACATAGTTTTATTTCTCGTTTCTAGTTGGAAGCAAATGTTCGGTGTACGTAGAGTCGTATCAGTGGCAGATAGGGCTTGAGAGAATATTGATCTTACCTTTAACTCCTTGTGGGTTCGACACTCCATACTTATCACTTCCACCTGTGGAAATTGCTACGATGATTCTCTCCACTTGGGGATTATCATCAGTACCGTGGCATGGCCCTGCCTACGCGGCCGCCATAGCTGCGGACTCCATCTGTGCCGACAGGTTGGTAGGCACGGTCTTCCCGAAGATCGCCGCAATGGCTTTCAACTGTTGCTCTTGCAGTGGCGAGTCGAACACAGATCGAAGTAGACCAAGCGTGTCATTCGAAACTGCCAGCTCATCACAAGCAACCCCCAAAGCCCTCAAGAGCACCGTCTCGGCCACCGTCGCTTTGGTCTTCATGCCGCCACCCACCGAGCTCACCACCGATCTGGTCGTACGCCTTGGTGTGAAAGGTCCTAGCCCGTCCGTACACCACGGGCACCCTAAATCTCCTTGAGTAATGGCGGAGCCAACTTTTTGAGCAGACCGGCGCATGATGACTTGATATTACCTAGTGCCACTAATTCCTTTGCCGTAACATCCGCCTGCTACTCATCCAACTGCACAGGCTGTGCCACCACCATAACCTGAGGCGCATCGGTGCATGGCTCTCCCACGTACGTAGTCACATCCGTGCATGGGATCTCCGGATCAACCCGGGGAGCCGTGTCCAATGAAACCGGGCCAAGCACAGGGGCCCCACCCAGCTCAGAGATCGGTGCCCATCCATATGCGTGGGTGGCAGCCGAATCCCCCACCTATGGGCCCAGGGGCGAAAGGATCTGGTGCGCCGGCTCCTGGGGAGCCCCACCCTCCAAAACACCCTCATCCATCAGCGGCAAGGCCGAGGAGGGGAGCAGAAGATCCCGAACCCCCTCCATCTGACCCCCCACGCGTCCCACCGATAGGACAACAACATCCGAGGCCGCGATGACCGATGTAGGACTGGCTGTCTCCTTCGGTCTATGCTGGTCCACCTGAATCAGAATGCCAGCATCGGTAGCAGCGGGAATAGGGCCAACAACCGGACAAACAATGGGATCCGAGGCCGTTGTCCTATCTGTCTGCCCGAGCTGCGCCTCTCCACTTCCATCGGCCTGCGCGTTGTCTCTGTCATCCGATATGCCCAACTCACCACTTTTGACCAATTCAAACTCACCGGCTAGCGTCTTCTTTGCGGCATGCACCACCAACTCCGGCGGCACCACCAACCTCCTCTGCGGACCGTTGGGGGTCCGGCCTGGGTCACTCACCACCACACGATTGGGCACCCGGTGCCGCGGGGCCACCTGGCCCCGTGACGTCATCGAAGGCAGTCTCCAATCAGACGGGCCCACCCGCCCCTCGAGCACCTGCCTGTACGAGCGGCCATCTCCGCCCGCCGCCGGTCCGGCGCCGCTCCGATCCAAGCCACGGCGATCACGAACACCTCTCGACCTAGGCTGCATCGTCCAATCCCCTCCCGCGAACGAACCAAGAGAGCTATCTAGCAATCCACTCTGACCACTATCGCTGTCCGCGTTCGAGCTCCGTCGCCACATGTCCGGCGGCGAGACATCTCTCAACCTCCCAATGTGGATCAGCATGGGATACTCCAACAGCCGGCGGAAGGAAGGACGTCGCTCCGCTGGATCCGCAGCCACCGGCTCTGGTTCTTGAACCCAAAGCAGGCGGCTGACCGACACCTCATCCGGATCAATGCACCACGCCCTCAGCTTGAAGAGGGAGAGATCCTCGTGATTCTCCGTCTCCGGCGCAAGGCTGACGATCAGGCAGGAGCTGCCGAGTAGTTCTGCTGCCGTATTCTTGGTCCATGCAATCAATACGAAACTGCAGCACACACGATCTGTGGATGGACGATTTGTGCACGACGTGATTAAAAGCCACACAGATCAAAGAAATGAGGCAATCCAATGGTATAGGTACTTGTCGTGTGTGAATCGTGCACAAATCTGTCGTGTGCCTAGCACTGCTCATCCAAATATACCTTATATCAACCATGTTATAGATTTTGATAAGATAACTATATTATAGATTTTGATAATATATGATTTGTTTAGTATGGGTAAGGAAGGCAAGAAAAGTTTAGTTTTGATTTAGTTGATAAGATTTGATTTGATTTGGGTAGTGGAAGGCAAAGAAAGAAAGTGTTGATTCGGTTGATGTTTTTATAGATTTTATTTATATATACTGAGTTAATGCATGACATGTTTTTGATAAGTATTAATTGAGTTAATGTAGAACATGGTTTCCAAAGAAAGTTTAGATTATTCCAAACCAGCGGGGTGAGGAGGGGGACGATATCAAAATTGATGACCTACAAACATCAACTCCACTCTAAAAATAGAGATTCACATAGGTTCAGATCACCAGCCTATTCATATCATATTTATACAGATTCTCATACCCCAGACTTTATTTTTCGAATGGGTTACCCCATTTTTCCATTACAACAGAGACAAGATATGTCCAGTAGAAAAAGTATAATAAAAAGTGAAAAATGATAAACGAGTTCGAAGCACTAGGGGGAAACCCACTGTCCAGCCGCATTCTGGAAGCCAGACTACGGGACGAAAACCCACTAGCACCAGCCCTATCTACTTAAGCAAACTCACTACAGTACCCCGGATTACTTCATACTCATATAGGTTCGCAGCTCACAAGCTAAGATATATCTGTGAGTCCGCATCTACGAGTACTACTTAGTAGAGCATACTCCGCTAGTAGCCATGGGATGGCCCCCAGTGATCTGGAATTGTATGGCATCCATGGTGGCATTGTTGAGCAGGGACACCCCGATGCTGGCCAGCTAGGCGCGCGACATCTGGCACTTCTCTGTCAATGGAAGGAATGCGAAATCTGGAAGTTGAGGCAACTCCAGCACCATTGAGGAGGTCCTCATGCCCCACGTCCGGGGAGTGAAGGCCATACAGAGACGCCAAGGTCTTGACAGCTTTGATGGCGCGACGAGCCTCGCATAACTCGTACAGGTATGCATGATATTCCCGATCCTTAGAGTGCATCGCCTGGACCATGGCCATGGTAGAGGGACTGTCCTTCGGGCTGAAGTTGTTGGGGTAGAAAACCTCGCCACTGGAAGAAAGGGCCGGCATAAACTTTAATGGCCCTTCTGCCATTTCAGGAAGGTCATGGCGAAGACGTGCCATGGCAACATGAGCAGCTTGTTGGATGGCCAGCTCCTTGTTTGTGCCGTGACCCAGGAAACAGTAGGGGCCGTTGTCGTTGTCCGCTTCTCTTGCACGGATCAGCACCTCGGCCACATAGTCCTCCATGCCAAATTGACGATCATGAAGGTAGATGGTGTACTTGGGCATCCAGTGGAAGTTGTGGCACCGAAGTGCGCCGCAGAGTGTCTGCGGATGACCAGGCACATCGACACAGTGGCCTGACTGAACAGCTACTCCGAGACATCTCTACACATTTGGAAGAAAAGAGGCAAGAAGTAAACCATTTTGCAATCAAATGAGTAGAGCTGTAGAGGGTAAGGTAATGTAAGATCAAGAGCGAATAAAGGAATTGATACTTGCAAATTACCAACAGCTTAATAATTTAAAACGGCATTTTGCAAAAACTTATTCACCGCAACCAAATCTATTGAATTTGGGGAGCTAAAATAAAGCATCACCATACATATCCTTTGGTAACTATTATCTTGGCGAGCTAGAACTTATCTCGTATGCTATGAACACTGACACGAACAGGGAACTAGGTGTCTCCGAGACGAATCCCTCAGTTTGGTGCTTCGCAGTTCGGTAAACGACATCCCTCTTTGGTCTAGCCGATGTATTAATGAGGACCATAAGTAGATCATCTATGATTGGGGAGTTATGATCTCGCAGATCAATGTAAATTACTTCCTCTGTAAAAAAAATAAAAGAACGTTTATAGATCACTAAAGTAGTGATCTAAACGTTCTTATATATCTTTCCGGAGGGAGTACTAGTTTAGACAATACTGAACTTTTATAAGAGCCTCATTCAAAGGCCGGGCAAGTGCCTCAGTTCCTAAAAAAAAGCGATACAGTTAATAAACTAAATAATTTACCGACTTAATTACGAGAAGCTACAGAGAAAAGCTTAAGGAGGAATAAACTCATACCCCTAGCAGGTAGGAGTAGTATGCTAATTGCTACAGTAGTTTATTTTCAGACTAAATTAGGTTTACTAGCTCGTCGCCAATGCTATTCTGGATTGCGTGACGACTGACGACCTGGTCAGAGACTCAGGAAGTGATCACTGCTCGGCCTCTACTCACAGTACTTTGGTCCCGCGCTCGCGTCGTGCATGCATGGCGCTGAGCAGAGCGATAGCCGCAGCAGCGCCGGCGACGAGTTCCAGCGGCAGCGGGTGTCACGGCTCCGGCGAGGATGGAGCAAGGCCCGACGAAAGATCAAACTGAAAGAATCAGATGGAACATGGGCTCACCATTTCAGAAGAATGGCGGTGCGGCGCCAGCGGGCTAGCGGACTGTCAGCAGAGGACGGGCGTTGTTTCCTCGATCCTGTCCAGATCCAGAATCCAAACTGAATCCACATGCGAGATAAGAAAAGAGAAAAACAAAAGAGACAGGGGCACGCGAAGGTGTGAGTTGGAGCCATCAGCTTTAGGCAAATTTTCGTGTTTTGACCATTTTCTGAAATCTATTTGAGATTTGACTCTAGTTTAAATTTTTTTCGAGATCTGACCCTTTTGCTACCGCCAGAGTTCATGACATGATGGTAGAGTCTAACATCCTACCGCTAGGGGCTTTGACAGTAAGAAACATCGTTACCGTCAACCGGACCGGTGGTAGTCTGCACAACCCTACCGTCAAGGTGCTTGGCGGTAGACATGAGCACGCACTGTGTTCAATACTTAGGAGGTTTTTGGCGGTAGGGCATGCAACCCTACCGTCAATGGACCCTGACGGTAGCAAAAGGGTCAGATCTCAAAAAAATAAATTCAAACTAGGGTCAAATCTCGAATAGGTTTCAGAAAAGGGTCAAAACACGAAATTTAGCCTCAGCTTTACCGGAACCGCAAGGGACAGACGACACTCTCTTTCCGGAAGCTGCAAGGTGTGAGCAGGGGAAGGATGAGGTCGGGAGACTGGAGTAGAGGGAGAAGGGGATATGGATCAGAGAAACTGTCTGCAGGGGAGTTAATGGGGAGGGGTGGTGGTCGTGGTGCTCCCCGATTGGCCATAGGCGACGGTGAAGGGCTAGAGCTCGGACCAGTCGCCACGGCGCTTCCCCGTTGTTCGAGGTGGATATGTTTGGTTCCTGGTTCCAAAAATAAAGGTGGATATGTTTGGTTCCTGTTCGGGACCGCCTGTGCGATTCGCCGGTCCCTATGGTGTAATCGCGGGTGGATTTGATCGTTTTGTGAGAGTAAAAGCAATCCAACGGGGCGATCCAGGGTGATCCATTACGGAAAAATGTTTTTATCATGCTTTATAAATAAGGCAAGCTATCACAATCATATGGTCCAACCAGATTCATAACACACACAAGTCCACATACATGAACACACATCAAGTGCAAAAGGGTTTAGCTGAGGGGACAGCTTAATAAGCTCTAAAGAGAAAAAGACAAATGCGGCATGAGGAGCCTCAGATGGCTAATCTGGCTTCGGTGACGGCAGAGGGAGTGGCGATGTCAAGTGGAGAGCCATTGCGCGAAGATCTGCAATGATGGAATTGATGGTGTCCCGGTCCAGGAGCGATAAAGCGGCTGCCAAAGCTGCAAATACCCACACATTTTAAAAATCGCATTAGTGACACGTCGAAGAGGCACACGTTGGATGACTAGACGATTGCGGACGGTCCACGGGGTCCAAGTTAGGACCCGGATGGTCGGCCACCTAATGTGGCGAACGCGAAGGGGGGTGGCCTGGATTACGGAAAAATTTGAACATGATTACTCTTTTTAATTTAAAAAGTACACGTCCAGAAAATATGGATCAAGCCAGTGTTGGGTGCACATGCCGATCCAAATAAAAAAGAAGACACAGGTGTCTGCGCGGCCGACCCAAACAAACGAAAAGTAAAAAAAGCGCGTGTTTGTGTTGGTCGCCCGGTTGGAGTTGCTCTAACGTTCGGTGACCTAGTTCGGTATGGTGTGGGTGCTTCTATGATGATGTTCGCGTCGTTATTACGATTCTTGTAAACTATTAGCTCCGTTCTATAAAAACATGGCACGTGTTCGTGTTGGTCGCCCGATTAGAATTGCTCTAACGTTCGGTGACCTAATTTGGTGTGGTGTAGGTGCTTCTATGATGATGTTTGCGTCGTTATTACGACTCTTGTAAACTATTTGTTCCGTTCTATAAAAACATGGTACAAAATTTACGTATTCTTGAAAAAAAAACACGGACGGTAGATTGTTTTCTTTAAGTTTGACACAAATGAGTTGAAGGTTTTTTCTTTCTGTAGGGATAAATGAGCTGACGGTGGGGAGTTCCTATTCCATGCGTTCTATGCCCGTAAAGGAAACAGCGCCCACCCACGCCCCTTCGTGGGCCGGCCCATTATAGATGTCTCTTCGCTTGAAACTCGATCTTACCCGATCGGGAGCAACTAGTTAACGAGCGCTTTTTTGAAAGCCTCGTAACGATCAGCGTCATTTGGCGCGCTCTCAATCATTTGCCACGTGTCGCGCTTTGGATGTTTTCTTTTAATTTTTTTCGCACATGTTTTCGGCTTTTTAAACGGGGTTTTTTGACGTTTTAATTTTTCATCGGTCTTCCTTAGCTTTTCAATCAATTTTTAAAAATAATTATTTTGCGCAAAAAATGCATTTTTTTCTTTTCATGAGAGTCACAGTTTTGCTTCCGCGAGAGGCACGGTTTTGCTTTCGCGAGAGTCACGGTCGTGCCTCTCAAAAATGAAAAAAAACGCGTTTTCTGTTTTTTTTTGCGAGTCACGGTATTGCTTCCGCGAGAGGCACGGATGTGCTTTCGCGAGAGTCACGGCTGTGCCTCTCGGAAACGAAAAAAATGTGTTTTCTGTTTTTTTTCTTTCGCGAGAGTCATGATTTTGCTTTCGCGAGAAACATGGTTCTGCTTTCGCGAGAGTCACGGCCGTGCCTCTCGGAAAGGGAAAAAACGTGTTTTCTGTTTTTTTTCTTTCGCGAGAGTCACGGCCGTGCCTCCTCGGAAACTAAAAAACCGTGTTTTCTCTTTTTTTCCCGCGAGAGGCACGTTTGTGATTTCATGAGAGGCACCAGGGTGCCTCTTTCGGAAAGAGAAAAAAGACGTGCTCCCGGTTCGGTTTTTTCATCCGGTTTTTTTCATGAATTTTTTTTTGTTAAAATCTATCAACATGGGATCTAGTTTTGAAGATCTCGACGCGAATAATCCAATAGTGAAAGCGGTTCGAGATTTGGACGCACGGTTTGAGAGATAAAATGTTTTGAATAAACGGGTCTACGAAAAAAGGAAAAACTCCAGGTTGCGACAAGTGACGCCCTGCATGTGCGCCACTTTGTCGCAACTAGGGAAATTGGAGTGATCTTTGCAACGAGTATTCCTTAACTAGTGATTTCGTGGATTCTCCGAAATCACTAGTTGAGGAGTACTCGTTGTAAAGATCACTCCAAACTTCTTAGGTTGCGACAAGTGACGTGTTGTATGTGCGCCACTCGTTGAAATCTGAGAGTTTTCCCTTTTTCGTACATCCGTTTATTCAAAACGTACTATCTCTTAAATCATGCATTCAAATATCGAACCACTTTCAATGTTGGATTCCTCGCGTCGAGATCTTTAAAATCAGATCCTATTGAAAGATTTTGACAAACTATTTTCATGAAAAAAACTGAACGAAAAAACCGAACCGAGAGTACGGGTTTTTCCCTTTCTGAAAGAGGCACGCCTGTGCCTCTCACGAAATCATAAACCATGCTTCTCGCGGAAGCAAAATCGTGACTCTCACGAAAGAAAAAAAAATACGTTTTTTTTCTGTTTTCGAGGAGGCACAGCCATCAGTCTCGCGAAAACACAACCGTGCCTCTCATGAAAGCAAAACCATGACTATCGCAAAAGAAAAAAAAATAGAAAATACGTTTTTTCCGTTTTCGAGAGGCAGATGCGTGACTCTCGCGGAAGCAAAACAGCGACTCTCGCAAAAAAACAGAAAAGGCGTTTTTTTCCGTTTCCGAGAGGCACGTCCGTGACTCTTGAGAAAGCACAACCATGCCTCTCACAGAAGCAAAACCGTGACTCTTGTGAAAAAAAACAGAAAATACGTTTTTCCCCGTTTCCGAGAGGCACGGCCGTGACCCTCGCGAAGCAAAACTGTGACTCTCGCGAAAGGAAAAAGAAAAAGGAAAACACATTTTTTCGCGCAATTTTTTTTGTATTTTTTTATCAAAAAACTAAGACACACCGATGGAAAATCAAAACGTTGGGAAAAATTAAAAAAACAGTTAAAAATCTGAGAACGCGTGTGGAAAAAATAAATTCAGAGGGAGCGCCCAAAGCACGACACGTGATGAATGACTGAGAGCGCGTCAAGTGCCGCTGATCGTTGCGAGGCTTCCGAAGAAACGCTCGTTAACTAGTTGCTCGACCCGCAATTGACCGCGTCCGTTACGGCATTCCCTGTTTAGGGCTGCAGGCGCCCGTTACATGCCAATTTTGCGCCTGCAGCAAACACCCCCTCCCGCGACTGGGCTGACCCGTCTAACTATTTCTTCCTTTCTTGTTAAAATTCAAAAAAAGGTGTGATTGCAGGAATCGAACTAGACACCGTTTTATGCAGAGCAACGCGTAGTAACCACTAGGCCATTCTGATTGATTGTGGAGACCAGTGGCGTAGTCAGCCCAATAAATCAGGATGGTCCATCGATAGAAATATTTACATAACTTTATTATTTTTAAAGAAATATTTTTTTACTACACTATATACAGGCTATGGGGAAATTCCAGGGTGGTCCATGGACCACCCTGGCCACTCCCTAGCTACGCCACTGGTGGAGACTAACATTGTTTTTTCTATTTATCCTCTACAGTTCACGGAACTTTATTTTTTTTCCTGGGAACTGTTTTGTTCAGTTTTTCTCTATCATTAATTTTATTTTTCTAAATGTGTGAACTTTTTATTCAAATTCATGATTTTTTTTTCAAAATCAATGAACATTTCTTCAAGATCGATTAACATTTTTTCGAAATTGATGATTTTTTTCGAAATTGATGAATATTTTTCAAATTCAACGAATGTTTTTTAAAATTCGATGAACTTTTTTTCAAGATCTATGAACTACTTTTCAAATTCATGATTTATTTTCCAAAATCAGTGAACTTTTTTTCAGAATTGATGTTCTTTCTTTCTTTCACTATTGATGACCTTTTTTCAAAATTGATGAGTTTTTAATAAAATCAATGAACTTTTTCAGAATCGATGAACTTTTCTTCAAATTCAATGAACTTTTTTCCACATTCGATGAACTTTTTTTAAAATTCTATGAAGTGTTTCGAAATTCTGATTTTTTTAAAATTGATGAACTTTTTACAAATTCGATGAACTCTTTTTAAAATTCATGAAATTTTTCATTTTTGTCAATTGTTTTTCAATTTGGTACAAACCTTTTTGAAAATTGTTATTTTTTCCATTCATGTTTATTGTGAATGCCTTTTCAAATTTATGTTTTCTTTATTCAAATATAATTATAGTGAGTATATAATACTAGTATATGTTTAGGTTTTGTACTTAATGAATGCTTAAATACGATCAGTTTCCATTAGTAATCAGCGAACTAAGGATGTCCTTGTGGTTAACGCTGGTGGGCATCTACACTCACGTTTAGTGTTCTAATCTATCCCTAATAATAATAACTAGTACAAATGCCCGTGCGTTGCAACGGGCATAAAAACTCGCAAAACATGATTCATGTGCTATTACTTCCATTTTTTACATTCAGTTATGATAAACGTCCATAATAAGATTACCTTGATTATTACTTTTTGAGTCTGAATTTTGAATGTTAAGAAGCCACCTTAGCTTTCTTCATCTGATAGAAGAGTAGTGGCTCATGGAATAGTCTCTGGATATTTCTTATTTTTTACTTTTCAGAAAAAACATGGATTTTTATTTATTTTAAGAAAGTGAACGCTTTATTAAAATTGGATTACGCTGGACATAAGCATCAGAATATATGCGTAGTATGCATGCTAGAGTATCATATTTTCCCTTGAAGCAATTTAGATAACAGTAACATGAAGTTAAAGTAAGTGCATTGCTATATAAACCATGTTATTCGTCTGACTTTACTCCGTCAATGTCTAGTAACAAAGCATATCACACGGGAAGATTAACCATTGCACTTACATCAGGCAATAAAAATGTCGCATATCCAACATTTTCAAAGTAATTTTGTCTGGATGCAATTGTTTCTTGTTTCTTCATAGCATCAATGTTTGGGTCAAAAGGGTGTATAAGGTGGTTGCCACGTTCATCCGAACCACCTTCAACATGACCATCTTCAGGATATCAAGCATGACATCTTCTTCATACGAAATAACAACTTCATTAAAAATAATTAACTTGGTGGCTATGACATGTAAATGTCTATGTTTTGACACGAATGGTTTATTATGCACTCGTATAAATCGGAATCAACAAAGCACAGAGATAATTTATGTATTTACTTTATTGGGCGCCAAGCATATATATTTCTGCCGTGTGTGTCATGACCTATGTAGTTAATATGAGTACATCAAAAAACACAAATATATGCAAATCCAACTTTAAAAAGGAAAACAAAAATGTATATTCAGAGAGAGAAAATGCATGGATGGCGACAGTCAAGCGATTTTATTGGTAAATGGAGCGTGTCCCTCCTAGTAGTTAATCTATCTAGTTTTTTATTATTACCAAATCTGGTCAATTTAATCAAGTGCTCTCGTGTCCAGAGGCTAGTCGGGTGTCCACCGACCATCTCGCGCAAATGACGCGTTTCATCTGACCCCAAACTCCCACCGTTGTCTATCCCTCCTCCAACCTTATCTTCTCTCCTCCTCCTACCTTTCAGTTCTTTCCTTTTTCCTTAGCCATGAGAGCAGGAGAGCATGTCCTCGTCCCTTGTGACCGCCCAGGCCGTCCCTTCCCTCGCTCGCGTGAGGTGCCTCCTCCAACCGCACCCGGAGATGGTGCCCCGAGCCGTTTGAAGCAGGCCAGCCAGCAGCCACCCCTGTTCCTCCTCTCACTCGGCTTTTCCCTCTCCTTCTCTCTCAATTTTCACCATTGACAACCCCCGCAGCACCCGGCCCGCCATCTTCGGCCACCTCTTCGTCGGCCTCGTGCTCCTCCGCCTCGATCCGTCCGCCGCGCCACCGGATCCACGCCGGAGCAGCCGGATCCGCGGCCTCCTGCCTCGTCTGCCGTCGGGAGAGCCGCCTCACGCAGGCCAACCGTCTACTCCTCTTCTCT
>NC_041382.1:520574871-520656159 GCF_002162155.2 Triticum dicoccoides
GCCTCACGCAGGCCAGCCGTCTACTCCTCTTCTCTGGGCTTCCCCCCCTTCTCTCTCTCTCTCTCTCTCTCTCTCTCTCTCTCTCATCTCCGTTTTCTCCAGGGAAGGAAGTGGCCATGGATCACAACCCGCAGCACCCCTGCTCTCGTTGCCGGAAACCTCTCTGTCGGCCTCGAGCTCCTCCGCCTCGATCCGTCCGTACGACCCGCCGCCACCTCCTGCATCGCCTGTCGTCTGGAGGAGGACGACCGAGAGTAGTGCCCGTTCGTCCGCCGCGTGGACTGGCTCAGCCCAGCTCGCCCGCTAAAGCCGTCGAGCATCTGCCTTGTCGAGGCAACACTCCTCTACCTCGCCCCGCACCGCCGCGGTCTCCTCCGCCTCCACCCGCGCCACCCATCTTCCTCCCTGTCCCCACCCCTCTCCCTCCCCACCCCTGCTCCCGCCCCTCTTCTCCCCGTTCAGCTTCCGCAACACGGAGCGCAGCCACCGGACCGCCGCGAACAGCGAGGAGCAGCATGGGCGTGGGGTCGAGTCGGGGACGCAAGCGTGGTCGTTATCCACTTAAAAAGGACTGCGGGTTGAATACCCCAAACCACATGGTCTTTTTTGTAAAATGTGCGACGACGTACGACTGCTTTATTAGTAGGGAAAGAAGTAGCGATCACTTTTGGTTGTCCGTCGCCTACATTTTGCAAAAAGTCGCTGCACTTTCGTGAAATCAACCCGTGGTCCCAACTTAAGTGAGAGTAGAAAAACGTTTCATATTTAGCATAAAACCCCCTAAAGTTTCGGTTAATTAACCAGCAGTCCTATTTTAAGTGGGAACAGAAAACTCTTTGACTTATTCAGAAAACCCCCTGTGATTTATTCAGAAAACAGTCCGTCTAGATAATAACCTTTTTCATAGATTCAAATGTTTTTTTTTTCAAATATTCGTATCTTTTAAATCGTAACTCCAATTTTAGAATGTTATATATGAAAATTGATTAGAAAAATGTGTACAATATGAATATGATGTTAGTTTTATCCGTTAACCATTTTTAAATGCTGTTTAGGGACAAATTCAAATGCTGTAAAAATATTCATGTCTTTTAAACCCTAACTCCAATTTTAACATGTTATGCTGTAAATATATGTTGAATCTGAACATGATGTTGTTTCACATGTCATTAATTTTTTAAATGTTGTTTAGGATGGAACATTAATCAGTAGTGGATGATCTGTCTTTTTTTGTACTGATGCTGATTCAAATTGAAAATGAACACCTTAACAAAAACAAATTTGAGATAAAAGAAACCATCTATAACCATGCATGTCCATCGGCGAGAGCGGGAAGAAGGATAAATGGCAAGACTGGTAAGATGACATGTTGAAATAAATAAGGACGGACCTATTGGGGTCTTGAGTCATGGTTATTGTGTTAGGGCCGTGTGGTATTTTCTTTCTCCCGTTGCAACGCACGGACTTTTTTGCTAGTCCCTATTTAAGCGTGTGCTTTTTTTCCTCGCAGTTTGCTTTTTCTTTTCTGCAGGTCTCCTGGGCCGGCCCATGTGGTGGCGCGCGCGGGCGACAGCTGCCTGTTCGGGCGCTTAAGGCGCCGAACAGGAGCTCCCCAATTGATCAGTCGACTATTGACTTTTGGAAAAAACTATGGAAAGAAGAAAAAAAATCAAAACAATTCATGAATTTTAAAATGTTCATGGATTTTGAAAAAATGATTTCAAATTAAAAAATAACGAATTTGAAAAGGTGCACAAAATTTTAAAAAAAACTCATCGATTTTTATAAAAAACTAAAAAAAAAGTTCATCGATGTTTTGTTGGTGTTTGACATAGAAATTGCTAATGTTTTGCTTTAACTAAATGAATGTAGATGTATATATAAATCCTACTCCCTCTATTTTTAAATATAAGTCTTTTTAGAAATTTCAATATGAACTACATACAGAGCAAAATGAGTAAATCTACAATCCAAAAAATATGTCTATATACATTCGTATGTAGTCTATATTGAAATCTCTAAAAAACACTTATATTTAGGAACGGAGGAATTAGTTCTTTCGCTGCACGTGAATCAGTGTGGATCTACAAAAATATTTGAATGAATGTTGTTGTACAATAAATCTTAAGAAATCTTTTCTGTCATTTCAGTGCCATGGATAACACAAAAGGATTCAGAGTACTGGTGTATTGAATTTCATGCGCTGATGTTATCTCTGTATATTTGTACTTCCAGTGATGCCAAAATATGTACTGGTGGTATTCAGAGAAAACTGAATTCATGAGATAACATTCAGACGGCTAGAAGCGACAAGCCATGTATGTACTGGTGGTTAACATCCTCAGTCTTGCTAAATTCAGAGTTGACTAAGCCATCTGCTACAACCAACAGGAATCAGAATTAACCAATTAACCCCTTGTGGCTTATTACCCCGTCTAATTGTAGCTAGTAAAAAGGAACAGTTTGCCATGAGAAACAACATTCCTGCACAGCTATTCAGAGATACAAGGTCATCTAAAATGCATCCAACAAGTCAGCTTCAGTACAAATATTCAGGCAATGATTTTAACATCACTTCTATGCAGTAAACTGGAGCAAACAACATGCCGTGAGAAACAAGATTCTTGCACTGCGAAACAAAATTCCACCATGGCCATTTTGATGAATATTCAGACAAAAATATTCTGAAGGTCATCACGGTAGGGGACGGCTCCGTCGTCTGTCATCCCGGTGGGGAACGGCTCGTCTCCGCCGTAGGCCGTCGCGGTAGGGGAGGCCCCGTCATCGGCCGTCGCAGTGGGGGACGGAAGCAGCGCCATGGCCGGGGAGGTGACAATGGATAAGGCGAAATTGTGGGTAGTATTATTTCCTACCCCATGGGTAAGACAGGGGATTATATAAAAAATAGCCGTAAGTGGCTGGTTAGCAAACCCACATCTCATCTGCGCCTTGTGTTAAAGATCCAACGGATTGGGTCCCAAGTTTTCAGATTTTCATCGAATCAGCGTTTTCACTACACACTTCGCTGTCATATAATTAGAAAAGGAGGGAGTATATCTTAAAACAGATGGGGTATATGTTGTAGAATGTGGACAACTCATAAGCACTTATTGGATCATTTCTTGGTACAAGTTCAGCACGTCGCACAGATGAATATCAACAAGCAGTGCAAGAAGAGGAACAAACACGATCGCAACCATTTTACGGTGCAACACGAATAAGGAAATGCAATAATCACACACATACAGTACTTGAAAGAAACATTGCAAATCAAGGAGCTTGAAGCACGACGAAATCACCGGCTTCGAACAGTCCCTCGGTCTGTTTAGAAGTGGTTGACCCTCCTGCAGTTCTTCCTGATCTCGCCGTTGTGCCCGGTGAGCGGCGAGATGTTGCCCATCTTGACCATGGACTTGGCGAAGTGGTCGAAGAAGAGCTCGTTGCTGGCGGCGTAGCTCTTGACGAGCTCCATGGTCTCGTGGCTCTGCGTGAGCAGGACCTCGTCGGAGCTGAGCAGGCCGTTCATGGCGAGGATGTTCTTGTAGTATTGGTTGTCGAACCGGAACTGGGTGGCGGGGTCGAGGGCGAACAGGATCTGGTCGCCGCCGGACCGGGGGCACCGCCCGCGGAGCTTGGCCGCGTAGGCCGGGTTCAGCGTCGGGTCCGGGCGCCCGTCCTTGTTCTGGCTGTAGAGCCGCTGCCGGAAGCTCACGCAGCGCGAGTCGCCAATGGTGTGTGCTCCTGGATTGTTCATTGCATTTGCATACACCACATGTTACTTGCATGCGGCCATGCGGAATGGCAATCAAATCAAACACCTGCGACATGCGTGTATACCTGAGAGCGCGACGAGGTCGACGACGTCGAGACCCTGGTTGCGGAACTTGGCGGTGATGGTGGGGAGGGTGTCGTTGGGAGCAGGGATGAGGTTGTTGGAGCCGCTCAAGCTGGCGGTCAGCGAGTCCCTCCTCCCCAGTGGCACCTCCCAGCCCGGCCCGCCCGTCTGCTCCACCGGCCACCGGGTAAAGTTCATCAAGGCAAATCAACATTCGTTTTTGAGAAAGAAAACAATGCTCACATTGTGTTGCTATTAGTGTGTTGGATGGATTGCTGCATACCAGCACGGTGGAGTCCCTGGCGGCGACGGCGGCGATGTCGGCGCAGGAGACGGTGTGTGGGCAGGCGTGCTCGAGGGCGGCCTTGATCTCGTCGATGACCTCGTAGCCCCTCAGCGAGTCGCGGTTCGGGTTGGACCGCTTCTCGGTGGTGAACCTGCCGCTGCCGTCGGCGTCGAGCAGCACCGACGCGTCGCAGCCCTGCACGAAGCAGTCGTGGAAGTGCAGCCGGAGCAGGGACGCCGCCATGCGGGGGTCCTTGGCGTGCTCCTTGGCCACGATGGCGCCCACCAACGCCTGCATCTGCGGGCACGTGTGCTCGTAGAACTGCGGGACCAACGGGCCTGGGAGCGGCGGGTGACCCGCAGCGCCCGCCGGGAAGAGCGCGGACACGGCCAGCGCCGCCACGACGGCGACCGCGAGGCCGCCGCTCCAGTGCAACGCCATCTTCTCGCGTTTGATCACTAGCTCGATCACACTCACAGTAGAGATGGCACGATCAATAACAAGCTACTCCGTGTTGGCTTGATTGAGGAGTTAAGAGGATTGCTTAGTTATTTATAGAAGCATACTGCACACATATGCAACGGGATGACGAGAAATTAAGTTGCTATCGTAATAATCTGATAATGTTATCCTGACGAGTTTGAGGGAGCCGGTAATGGCCTTTCCAGCACTCTTCTCATCTCCTCCATTGGAGCTTTTGCAGAGTAAGTACAACCTATGCACTTTGCACATTCGGTTCGGGCACACGTACATAAGAAGACACAGCACCGGTGAGAAAGGCACCAGAAGCTCTCTAAGAATAGATGGCATGGCATGCATCTAGTAAGTCCCTTAGCATGGCAGCTAGAAAGAGCTTAATTCACCTACCTAATATTTTTTTGCCGGCCTTGTTCAATATCACAGGCTACAACTGTTGGAAGAACCCTTGCCTTTCGGATATTGAATTGTCTTCACAAATATGCCCCATAAAGAATAGATGCCATCTTCAAGCTAGTAGTCTATGTTGTATTCGTGGTCGCTGACAACATAGTTGCAATGTGAAGCTTGACCAGTAGCAAACCTTTTAAATGTAAGAGATGTCCGCGGGACAATGAGGGCATTGTGACAGTCAGGCATTTCAAAGTGCAAATGCCAAATCCACAGATCCAACTGCTTCGACAATGATGGTTAGATCATCACACGGTTGTATGTATTGTCCATGATATATGATGTAGGATTGTTCTTCCATGTTTAATGCATACAATTAATGGATCACATCATCCATGGCCAACCGCCCGCTTCACCTATAGCCATAAACCTCACAGTATCTTCATCAGTGGGTTTAAATATTTCATTCCTATTTTTGCGTATCTATTCACACCTCAAGGATGTCATCTTTCCCAACGTGAATGTACTAACGAATGTGGGTAGTTACAATTTCATATGCAAGCTCTCAAACTACGAAGGTTTACTTCATCGATGAACTTTCGCTCAACTCGAACCAAGGATCATGCCGCTCCACAGCTTGCGCAATGCACACAAAGGGATCATGTGCATTGATACCTAAAGAGTTTCTACATATACACCGGGTTCGGCACAACGTAATTATTGGCAAGTTTTGCATGTCCATCTAGCCTATCATGATGGACGACCACATCGCGGTCTCCTCCCCTTCTCCTATCAAATGATCATGAACAATTCCATCTCAAAATCCTCATTTTCTTCTTATTCCTCTCAACAAGTGTCATCGAAGAAATCTTCCCATAGCCTCTTCATCTACACACACGGCAAATTCCTATGAGCAAATTCAGTGTGTAATGGTGATAAAGTGAGAGAAGGGAAAACAATTTACCTTGGGGACAATTCATCGAACACCTCATTGGCAAGAAGAGGAAGATCATAGTATATACTTTTATAGGACTTCAGTAGATCCAGAATTCTCATTGACTTCAAAGACAATGTACTATCAATATGGGCACATGCAAATTAAGTAGGGATGAACTTTATCTCAAGATACTAAATCTAATCTCATGTTTTCCACAACTTTCACTCAATTCCTCAAATTTTTTGTTTCCATGATGCTTTTAAGTATTTCCTACCCGATACTACCAAGCCTATATTGAATAAGTCTTTCTACTATGCGGGCCTACTTATCTAAGATTGCTTTGGAACCATCGAGATTTTCTACAGTACCGCTAAACTTTGTTTTAGCTAAAACCTTCTCTACTAGCTCTAGTACCATTGAGTCTAACTCTTTCCGACACTTTCGAGCACCTCTCAATTAGCTTGAGCCCGACGTCTTAGTACATGTCCTGTGCTTATGAGCAAAGTTCTATCAGGTAACTTATTTGTTTCTGCACCGATTCCATTATGACGCTTGCTATGTTGACCAGAGTACCTTCGAGAATCATTATCTCCAGTTCTTAGATTCTAAGCATGCTCCCTTTCTGGCGGAAATGAGTTTCCTTTATGTCATGTACCTTCAAGATTTTTGTTTCAGTTAGCTTCGGATATTTGGATCCTCGAGACACTTGACTTATATCCTGATACCTACGGGTGCAACCTACTTTCAGCAATGTTAGTTTTCCCCCATGTCGTCCAAATTTTATATGATTCTGGTAGTACAAAGGGAAAACTTTGGGACATCTAGGTAACAGTTAGATTTTTTATTCCTCTGTAAATGGACCTTGGATGTGAGCTTTTTAGAGCCTCTGAGAGAGCTTTAAGAGCAGAATCTTGAGAGATTGAAGACCAAACTCCTCCCTTTCTAAAACTCTTATTTGTTCTTTGTCTCTATTTGCTTCAATCCTATCATGGTGAGAGAGGAAATCCTATAAGTTCTTGAGAGAGTTGACTGAAGATCTTTTGACGACCTCATCCAAGTAATTTTACGTTGCTTGTTACTTTTGTAGGGTGTGTGTCCCCTAGATGGTTAGGAATCACTTTAGAGCCTTTAATATGTGAAGGAATCAAGATTTTGTACAAGGCTTGTTGATCGCCTTCTTCATTAAAATCAACCTCGTGTGAATCTTTGGCCTTTACCCTGGTGGCATAGGTGAGCAAGTGCTTAGTGAGCTCTTACTAGGCCATATTGTCGAGACCTTTGTGGTCTTAGGACTTTGTGTCCGAACCTACACCAATGAGTAGTAGGATAGCACTAACTACCCGAACCTTGGGAAAACATCACCATGTCACCGTGTTTGCAATATCTTTTGTCTTACTCATACTTTTATGCAATACCTCTTCACGCCCCCGATAATCCCCAAGTGCAAGGAATTATTGTAGCACTTTCCAAATATGGAAGTGGTAAGAATGGAGTGCCGAACCCACAAGGAGCTAAAGGTAAGAACAATATTCTCTCAAGTCCTATCTGCCATTGATACGACCCTACGTACACCAAGTGTTTGCTTTTATCTAGAAATGAGAAATAAAACTACGAAGCGGGTATAAAGGGATAGCCTTGCAAGATCATAAACATAAAGGTAGGTGCTTCCTAAATAAAGATAGAATATATTACGATATAATACAAATAGAGAGTGTGCAATAATGGTGGTAGGGTGTGTAGAGTTGTCCATAGGCAATTTACTACTCCATCCGTCCCATAATATAAGAGCATTTTTGACACTGCACTCTTATATTATGGGACAGAGGGAATAGTTAGCAAGTTCTTATGTGGGAGAGGCCTTTGCTAGCATGTCGTCCCTTGCTTGGAACTCTATGCACTTATGATTGGAACTATTAGCAAGCATCCGCAAATACCAAAGTTTATTAAGGTAAAATCCAACCATAACATCAAGATAAATTAGCCCCCCTCAGTCTCGTATGTATCAGTTTCCATGGTCGGGCTAGGTTTTAGGCACTCCCGCAGCCACATGCATGCATAGTCCTATCAACATACAACTAACACTATGGTGTGACCCACACGCGCACTCATATGATGGGCACCAAAGGACAACAACACAACGCTAAGCAATGAAATCAGTCATATCAATTCACCAATTACTCATAGAACTACAAAGATCTACTCAAACACAATAGCGATGACCCAAGTCATTGGATAATAATTCATAGCACAACAACACCATGTTCAACTAGGGGATTACAGTGGGTTGCGAAAGAGTGGACCACTGAAAAGAGATGAGGAAGGTCATGAAGACGACGACATTGATGAAGACGGTCACCATGGGCGATGGTTCCCCTGGCGGCACTCCAGCGCCAATGGGAGAGAGCCTCCCCTCCGGCTTGCTCCTCCATGGCCTCACCCCTTGATGGGGAGAGGTTCTCTCCTCTGGTCCTTGGCCTCCATGGTGCCCAGAGGGGCGAGAGCCCCTCCGAGATTGGGAGGTTGTTCGGTTCTCACCTATGTGAGCCCTGCCAATCGTTGGCTAGCCAATTTATTAGCGCAGCATTTGGCCGCCCCAGACTTGCCAATTTTTTGGCTCGAGTTGAACTAGGAAAGATGGAGTGGGCTGGGCGCACCAAAATATTGGTTCCCATCCAAATGGGAAGCCAGGATTGGTCAATGACCAATATTTTGGTTTGGCTGCCGAGGGTTGCAATCCAAACAGCCCCTAGATCTCTCTCTCCCTCTCCCTCTCCCTATCTTTATCTCTCTCTCCTCTGTTTTCACTTGTGTTTTATGGCCTTTCACCGTTTGTTTCATAGCCGGACAACTACAATTCTGATTGGGCTGAAATTCCCACGAGATTTTCCTCCAGAAATTAGCCTTCTTACGATGAAAGAAGTGCTCCAACCGACCTAAGGGCTGCCCACAACCCACCCTGCGTGCCTTGGGGGGTAGGCACGTCGGTCTCGCTTGTGGGGCCCTCAGGCACAATATTGCGTTGATTCTTTCTCCAAAAAATCACATGTTTTCCATAGACAATCTCCGTAAATTTTCATCGTGTTTGGACCTTCATAGATATGGATTTTCTGTGAAACAAAAACATGCAAAAAAATAGGAACTGACATTGTGAACTAGATTAATAAGTTAGCCCCTAAAATAATATAAAAGTGCACCCAAACCATATATAATTGATGTGAATATAGCATTAATATTTCAAAAATTATAGATATGTGGAGACATATCCTCATCCCAAGCTTAATTCTTGCTCGTCCTCGGGTAGGTAAATGATAAAATAAACAATTTATGAAGTGTGAATGCTAGAATAGAACGAACCTTCGATCACAAAGGAAATTATAATTTTAATAACATGTAACATCATTTCATTAAGCTCAGCATATCATAAAGTGATAATGAAGTATCTCGGGAATCTTTCGAGATTATATTGCAAACATAAAGCAACCAACACAGTAGAGATGATGACTAGGTACTCCTATTTGAAGGTAAACATCATGCATATACAATGCTCAACAAATTACTACTCCCTCTGTCGCAAAATAAGTGACTCGACTTTGTACTAACTTTAGTACAAAGTTAAGTCACTTATTTTTGGGACAGAGGGAGTATTAGAATAATGCATACAAAGATAAGAGTGATCCCCATGCTCTAAGTGGTAAACACCCTTGGACGCGAGGCTCAAGGCCTACGTTCGAACACGATCAACCGTGTGTGGTTTGTCCGCCGAACGGCGAGTGTTGAGCACCTCCGGCGCTCTGTGGTCGCCGGCGCGCGCCGAAGTTCAAACCCAGCCTTGTCTCACCGATAGTGGGCCCGGGGTAATTTAGCCAGGTAGTTTAGTAACTAAACCCCCACTGACAGTAGGGTCCCACCTTCCTCTAATAAACTCTGTAGGATTAATTAATAAATGTGTTAAGTGTCTGTCAATGACAGGTGGGTCGAAGTTGACCCCGGTTGACCAATCAACTAGTCAATAGTTGACTGCTGACTCAGTCTGTGGCCCCACCAGTCAGCCATTGCTGACTGGGCCCAGTGTCAGCCTTTGTAGCACATCTCCGGGTACACTTTTGTGTTCCCATAGAATTTAATATTTAATATATTTTCGATTTAAATTAAATCCAGTAATTTCAGAAATTCTATTAAACTTTAGAAAATCATATAAAATAAACCGTAAGTCAGATGAAAATAATTTATATATGAAAGTTGATCAGAAGAATATGACGAATCCGAATATGCTATCCACATACCTGTCACGTCCCTCCAACACAGAAAACATGGAACCTCCCCCTTCGGTTCATCTGTCCGATAACTGCCTAAAGCCGGGGAAATATCCACAGATATTTTCCAGCTCCGTCTGTAATGCGTAGCACTGCAATAGGTCACCCCTAACACAACATATTGCCATGTCATGCATCATGTTGCATTTGTTTGCTTTATATTCATTGTTCCTTCCCCCTCATCGCTCTGATAGACCCCGAGACCGACGCTGCTCCCGAGTTCAATTACACTCCTGACGACCAGCCCCTTTCAGCAAAGCTTCCAGGCAAGCAAAATCCCCTTGATCATTCATATTCGCTGATAACCCACAAGTATAGGGGATCGCAATAGTTTTTGAGGGTAGAGTATTCGACCCAAATTTATTGATTCGACATAAGGGGAGCCAAAGAATATTCTCAAGTATTAACAATTGAATTGTCAATTCAACTGCACCTGAAAGACTTAATATTTGCAGCAAAGTATTTAGTAGCAAGGTAATATGGAAGTAGTGGTAACGGTGGCAAAAGTAACCGTAGTAGTTTTTGTAGTGATTGTAACAGTGGCAATGGAAAAGTAACTAAGCAAAGATCAATATGTGAAAAGCTCATAGGCAATGGATCAGTGATGGGTAATTATGTCGGATGCGATTCCTCATGCAACAGTTATAACATAGGGTGACACAGAACTAGCTTCAGTTCATCAATGTAATGTAGGCATGTATTCTGAATATAGTCATACATGCTTATGGAAAAGAACTTGCATGACATATTTTGTCCTACCCTCCCATGGCAGCGGGGTCCTATTGGAAACTAAGGGATATTAAGGCCTCCTTTTACTAGAGTACCGAACCAAAGCATTAACACTTAGTGAATACATGAACTCCTCAAACTATGGTCATCACCGGGAGTGGCCCGATTATTGTCACTTCGGGGTTACTGGACCATAACACATAGTAGGTTACTATTGACTTGCAAGATAGGATCAAGAATTCACATATATTCATGAAAACATAATAGGTTCAGATCTGAAATCATGGCACTCGGGCCCTAGTAACAAGCACTAAGCATAGCAAAGTCATAGCAACATCAATCTCAGAACATAATGGATACTAGGGATCAAACCCTAACAAAACTAACTCGATTACATGGTAAATCTCATCCAACCCATCACCGTCCAGCAAGCCTACGATGGAATTACTCACGCACGGCGGTGGGCATCATGAAATTGGTGATGGACGAAGGTTGATGATGACGATGGCGATGGATTCCCCTTTCCGAAGCCCCGAACGGACTCCAGATCAGCCCTCCCGAGAGAGATTAGGGCTTGACAACGGCTCCGTATCATAAAACGCGATGAATCCTTCTCTCTGATTTTTTTCTCCCCGAACATGAATATATGGAGTTGGAGTTACGTCGGTGGATCCTCAGGGGGCCCACGAGGCAGGGGCACACCCTGCACCCTCGTGGACATGGTGTGGGCCCCTGGTGTTGATTCTTTCGCCAGTATTTTTTATTAATTCTGAAATGTGTCTCCGTAAATTTGCAGGTCATTTCGAGAACTTTTATTTCTGCACAAAAATAACACCATGACAATTCTGCTGAAAACAGCGTCAGTCCGGGTTAGTTCCATTTAAATCATGCAAGTTAGAGTCCAAAACAAGGTCAAAAGTGTTTGGGAAAGTAGATACGATGGAGACGTATCAACTCCCCCAAGCTTAAACCTTTGCTTGTCCTCAAGCAATTCAGTTGATAAACTGAAAGTGATAAAGAAAAACGTTTACAAACTCTGCTTGATCTTGTTGTTGTGAATATGTAAAGCCAGCGCTCAAGTTATCAGCAAAGATTATGAACTAACCAAGTTTACTCATATCAACGGCATAATCAACTAGCGAGCAATAATAATAAATCTTGAATGACAACACTTTCTCAAAACAATCAGAATATGATATAACAAGATGGTATCCCGCTTACCCTTTCTGAGACCGCAAAACATAAATGCAGAGCACCCCTGAAGATCAAGGACTGACTGGAAATTGTAATTCATGGTAAAAGAGATCCAGTCACAGTCATACTTAATGTAAATTAATAGAAATGCATACAAATGACGGTGGTGCTCTCCAACTGGTGCTTTTCAATAAGAGGATGATGACTCAACATAAAAGTAAATAGATAAACCTTCGCAAAGGGAAACAGTGATTTGCAGAGGTGCCAGAGCTCGATTTTTGAAACAGAGATAAATAATATTTTGAGTGGTTGATGACCCACAAGTATAGGGGGTCTATCGTAGCCGTTTTGATAAGTAAGAGTGTCGAACCCAATGAGGAGCAGAAGGAAATGACAACCGGTTTTTAGTAAGGTATTCTCTGCAAGCACTGAAATTATCGGTAACAGATAGTTTTGTGATAAGGTAATTTGTAATGGGTAACAATTAACAAAAGTAAACAAGGTGCAGCAAGGTGGCCCAATCCTTTGTGTAGAAAAGGACAAGCCTGGACAAACTCTTATATAAAGGAAAACGCTCCCGAGGACACATGAGAATTATCGTCAAGCTAGTTTTCATCACACTCATATGATTCGCGTTCGGTACTTTGATAATTTGATATGTGGGTGGACCGGTGCTTGGGTACCGCCCTTCCTTGGACAATCATCCCACTTATGATTAACCCCTCTTGCAAGCATCCGCAACTACAAAAGAAGTATTAAGGTAAACCTAACCATAGCATGAAACATATGGATCCAAATCAGCCCCTTACAAAGCAACACATAAACTAGGGTTTAAGCTTCTGTCACTCTAGCAACCCATCATCTACTTATTACTTCTAATGCCTTCCTCTAGGCCCAAACAATGGTGAAGTGTCATGTAGTCGATGTTCACATGACACCACTAGAGGAAAGACAACATACATCTCATCAAAATATCGAACGAATACCAAATTCACATGACTACTTATAGCAAGACTTCTCCCATGTCCTCAGGAACACGTAACTACTCACAAATCATATTCATGTTCATAATCAGAGGGGTATTAATATGAATAAAGGATCTGGACATATGATCTTCCACCAAGTAAACCAATGCTACCTCTCTAGCATTGCGTTGGTTTTCCCTTGAAGAGGAAAGGGTGATGCAGCGAAGTAGCATAAGTATTTCCCTCAGTTTTTGAGAACCAGTGTATCAATCTAGTGGGAGACTACACACAAGTCACCTAGTACCTGCACAAAACAAACAAGAACCTCGCAACCAACGCGACAAAGGGGTTGTCAATCCCTTCACAGTCACTTACGAAAGTGAGATCTGATAAAGATAATAAGATAAATATTTTTGGTATTTTTATGATATAGATTGGAAAATAAAGATTGCAAAGTAAAATAGATTGGAAACTTATATGATGGAAAATAGACCCGCGGGGCATAGGTTTCACTAGTGGCTTCTCTCAAGATAGCATAAGTATTACGGTGGGTGAACAAATTACTGTCGAGCAATTGATAGAAAAATGCATAATTATGAGAATATCTAGGCATGATCATGTATATAGGCATCACGTCTGCAACAAGTAGACCAAAACGATTCTGCATCTACTACTATTACTCCACACATCGACCACTATCCAGCATGCATCTAGAGTATTAAGTTCATAAGAACAGAGTAACGCATTGGGCAAGATGACATGATGTAGAGGGATAAACTCAAGCAATATGATATAAACCCCATCTTTTTATCATCGATGGCAACAATACAATACGTGCCTTGCTGCCCTTGGTGTCACTGGGAAAGGACACCGCAAGATTGAACCCAAAGCTAAGCACTTCTCCCATTGGAAGAAAGATCAATCTAGTAGGCCAAACCAAACTGATAATTCGAAGAGACTTGCAAAGATAACAAATCATGCATAAAAGAATTCAGAGAAGAATCAAATATTGTTCATAGATAATCTT
Source organism: Triticum dicoccoides (assembly GCF_002162155.2). Classification (NCBI taxonomy): domain Eukaryota; kingdom Viridiplantae; phylum Streptophyta; class Magnoliopsida; order Poales; family Poaceae; genus Triticum; species Triticum dicoccoides. Next base: position 520,589,025 of record NC_041382.1, read on the forward strand.
GATCATAAACCCACAATTCATCGGATCTCGACAAACACACCGCAAAAAGAATTACATCGAATAGACCTCCAAGAGAATTGAGGAGAACTTTGTATTGAGATCCAAAGAGAGAGAGAAGAAGCCATCTAGCTAATAACTATGGACCTGAAGGTCTGTGGTAAACTACTCACACATCATCGGAGAGGCTATGGTGTTGATGTAGAAGCCCTCCGTGATCGATTCCCCCTCCGGCGGAGCTTCGGAAAAGGCCCCAAGATGGGATCTCTTGGGTACATAAGGTTGCGGCGGTGGAAATATGGTTTCGTGGTGCTCCTGGATGTTTTCGAGGTATATGGGTATATATAGGAGGAAGAAGTACGTCGGTGGAGCTGCGAGGGGCCCACGAGGGTGGGGGCGCGCCCCCCTACCTCGTGGCCTCCTCACTTCTTTCTTGACAGCCACTCCAAGTCTCCTGGATCACGTTTATTCCAAAAATAACTCTCCCGAAGGTTTCATTCCATTTGGATTCCGTTTGATAATCCTTTTCTGCGAAACACCGAAATAGGCAAAAAAACAGCAATTTGCACTGGGCCTTTGGTTAGTAGGTTAGTCCCAAAAATAATATAAAACTGTAAATTAAAGCCCATTAAAAATCCAAAACATTTAATATAATAGCATGGAATAATAACAAATTATAAATACGTTGGAGACGTATCAAGCATCCCCAAGCTTAATTCCTGCTCGTCCTCGAGTAGGTAAATGATAAAAACAGAATTTTTTATGTGGAATGCTACCTAGCATAATTCTCAATGTAATTTTCTTTATTGTCATGAATGTTCAGATCTGAAAGATTCAAGACAAAAGTTTAATATTGACATAAAAATAATAATACTTCAAGCATACTAATAAAACAATCATGTCTTCTCAAAATAACATGGCCAAAGAAAGTTATCCCTACAAAATCATATAGTCTGGCTATGCTCTATCTTCACCACACAAAATATTTAAATCATGCACAACCCCGATGACAAGCCAAGCAATTGTTTCATACTTTTGATGTTCTCAAACTTTTTCAATCTTCACGCAATATATGAGCGTGAGCCATGGACATAGCACTATATGTGGAATAGAATGGTGGTTGTGGAGAAGAAAAAAAGCAGAAGATAGTCTCACATCAACTAGGTGTCTCAACGGGCTATGGAGATGCCCATCAATAGATATCAATGTGAGTGAGTAGGGATTGCCATGCAACGGATGCACTAGAGCTATAAGTGTATGAAAGATCAAAAAGAAACTAAGTGGGTGTGCATCCAACTTGCTTGCTCACGAGACCTAGGGCAATTTTGAGGAAGCCCATCATTGGAATATACAAGCCAAGTTCTATAATGTAAAAAATTCCCACTAGTATATGAAGGTGACAAAATAGGAGACTCTCTATCATGAAGATCATGGTGCTACTTTGAAGCACAAGTGTGGTAAAAGGATAGTAGCATTGTCCCTCCTCTCTTTTTCTCTCATTTCTTTTTTTTCTCTTTTTTTATTTGGGCCTTCTCTTTTTTTATGCCCTTTTTTTTCCTTTTTTTCGACCGGAGTCTCATCCCGACTTGTGGGGGAATCATAGTCTCCATCATCCTTTCCTCACATGGGACAATGCTCTAATAATGATGATCATCACACTTTTATTTACTTACAACTCAAAAGTTACAACTCGATACTAGAACAAAATATGACTCTATGTGAATGCCTCCGGCGGTGTACCAGGATGTGCAATGAATCAAGAGTGACATGTATGAAAGAATTATGAACGGTGGCTTTGCCACAAATACAATGTCAACTACATGATCATGCAAAACAATATGAAAATGATGAAGCGTGTCATAATAAATGGAACGGTGGTAAGTTGCATGGCAATATATCTTGGAATGGCTATGGAAATACCATAATAGGTAGGTATGGTGGCTGTTTTGAGGAAAGTATATGGTGGGTTTATGGTATCGGTGAAAGTTGCGCGGTACTAGAGAGGCTAGCAATGGTGGAAGGGTGAGAGTGCGTATAATCCATGGACTCAACATTAGTCATAAGAACTCACATACTTATTGCAAAAATATATTAGTTATCGAAACAAAGTACTACGCGCATGCTCCTAGGGGGATAGATTGGTAGGAAAAGACCATCGCTCGTCCCCGACCGCCACTCATAAGGAAGACAATCAATAAATAAATCATGCTCCGACTTCATCACATAACGGTTCACCATACGTGCATGCTACGAGAATCACAAACTTTAACGCAAGTATTTCTCAAATTCACAACTACTCAACTAGCATGACTCTAATATCACCATCTTCATATCTCAAAACAATCATCAAGTATCAAACTTCTCATAGTATTCAATGCACTTTTTATGATAGTTTTTATTATACCCATCTTGGATGCCTATCATATTAGGACTAATTTTATAGCCAAAGCAAATTACCATGTTGTTCTAGAGGACTCTCAAAATAATATAAGTGAAGCATGAGAGATCAATAGTTTCTATAAAATAAAACCACCACCTTGCTCTAAAAAGATATAAGTGAAGCACTAGAGCAAAATTATCTAGCTCAAAAGATATAAGTGATGCACATAGAGTATTCTAATAAATTACGATTCATGTGTGTCTCTCCCAAAAGGTGTGTAAAGCAAGGATGATTGTGGTAAACTAAAAATCAAAGACTCAAATCATACAAGACACTCCAAGCAAAACACATATCATGTGGTGAATAAAAATATAGCATCAAGTAAAGTTACCGATGGACGAAGACGAAAGAGGGGATGCCTTCCGGGGCATCCCCAAGCTTAGGCTTTTGTTTGTCCTTGAATTTTATCTTGGGGTGCCTTGGGAATCCCCAAGCTTAGGCTCTTGCCACTCCTTATTCCATAATCCATCAAATCTTTACCCAAAACTTGAAAACTTCACAACACAAAACTTCAATAGAAAATCTCATGAGCTTCGTTAGTATAAGAAAACAAACCATCACTTAAGGTACTGTAATGAACTCATTATTTATTTATATTGGTGTTAAACCTACTGTATTACAACTTCTCTATGGTTCATACCCCCCGATACTAGCCATAGATTCATCAAAATAAGCAAACAACACACGAAAAATAGAATCTGTCAAAAACAGAACAGTCTGTAGTAATCTGTAGGTTTCGAATACTTCTGTAACCCCAAAAATTCTTAAATAAATTGGTGGACGTGAGGAATTTTTCTATTAATCATCTTCAAAAATAATCAACCTAGTCGCACTCTCCAGTAAAAAATGGCAGCAAATCTCGTGAGCACTAAAGTTTCTGTTTTTTTACAGCAAGATCGCAAAAACTTCCCCCAAGTCTTCCCAAAGGTTCTACTTGGCACAAACACTAATTAAAAGCATAAAACCACATCTAAATATAAGCTAGATGAATTATTTATGACTAAACAGAACCAAAAATCAAGAAACAAAAATAAAATTAGGTTGCCTCCCAACAAGCGCTATCGTTTAACGCCCTAGCTAGGCATAAAAACAAGAATAGATCTAGGTATTGTCATGTTTGGTATGCAATCCATAAGTGGCTCTCATAATAGATTCATAAGGTAATTTAACTTTCTTTCTAGGAAAGTCTTCCATGCCTTTCCTTAACGAAAATTGGAATCTAATATTTTCTTCTTTCATATCAATAATTGCACCAATCGTTCTAAGGAAAGGTCTACCAAGAATAATACGACATGTAGGATTGCAATCAATATCAAGAACAATGAAATCTACGGGCACATAATTCCTATTTGCAAAAATAAGAACATCATTAATCCTTCCCATAGGTTTCTTAATAGTGGAATCCGTGAGGTGCAAATTTAAAGAACAATCATCAAATTCACGGAAACCTAACACATCACACAAAGTTTTTGGAATCGTGGAAACACTAGCACCCAAATCACATAAAGAAAAGCATTCATGATCTTTAATCTTAATTTTAATAGTAGGTTTCCACTCATCATAAAGTTTTCTAGGGATAGAAACTTCTAATTCAAGCTTTTCTTCATAAGGTTGCATTAAAGCATCAACGATATGTTTGGTAAAAGCTTTATTTTGACTATAAGCATGAGGAGAATTTAACACGGATTGCAACAAGGAAATACAATATATTAAAGAACAATTATCATAATTAAATTCCTTCAAATCCAAAATAGTGGGTTCATTGTTATGTAAAGTTTTGACCTCTTCAATCCCAATTTTACCAATTTTTGCATCAAGATCTAAAAACTCTGAATCATTGGGACGCCTTTTAACTAAAGTTGACTCATCTCCTGTCCCATCATTATCAAGATTCATATTGCAAAACAAAGATTTAATAGGAGACACATCAATCACTTTTGGATCTTCATCCTTATTATCGTCTAGTTCTTCTGGTTTGGTGACCATTATTAACTAAGGTGGTCTACTTATCCGAAATTTGGGCTATTAAGATTTCAAACCATAAAATTCTTTAGACATATCATCGAGCTCTTTATTCATGTACCCCATAAAACTTTTTCGTTCTTTAAGCTCGTTTATGAAGAAATTATTATGCTCAAACTGCAAGGACATAAAACTTCTAACGTTGTTTCCAATTTCTTCCAACCTTCTAAGGTGAGGATCAAAACTATTTGGTAAAGCCATCGCGGCAAACAATCCAACACACAAGCACGAGCGAAAAGGAGGCGAACAAAAAAAAGGTCGAATAAAACGGCAAGGGTGAAGTGGGGGAGAGGAAAATGAGAGGCAAATGGCAAATAATGTAATGCGAGGGATAAGAGTTTGTGATGGGTACTTGGTATGTCTTGACTTGTGCGTAGATCTCCCAGGCAACGGCGCCAGAAATCCTTCTTGCTACCTCTCGAGCACTGCGTTGGTTTTCCCTTGAAGAGGAAAGGGTGATGCAGCAAAGTAGCATAAGTATTTCCCTCAGTTTTTTAGAACCAAGGTATCAATCCAGTAGGAGACTACATGCAAGTCACCTAGTACCTGCACAAACAAACAAGAACCTCGCAACCAACGCGATAAAGGGGTTGCCAATCCCTTCACGGTCACTTATGAAAGTGGGATCTGATAAAGATAATAAGATAAATATTTTTTGGTATTTTTATGATATAGATTGGAAAATAAAGATTACAAAGTAAAATAGATTGGAAACTTATATGATGGGTGAACAAACTAGCATAAGTATTACGGTGGGTGAACAAATTACTGTCAAGCAACTGATAGAAAACTGCATAATTATGAGAATATCTAGGCATGATCATGTATATAGGCATCATGTCCGCAACAAGTAGACCGAAATGATTCTGCATCTACTACTATTACTCCACACATCGACCGCTATCCAGCATGCATCTAGAGTATTAAGTTCATAAGAACAGAGTAACGCATTAGGCAAGATAACATCCAGGAGCACCACGAAACCCAGGGGGTAGGGCATGGCCCCCATCCTCGTGGATGGTGGGTGGCCCCCCTCTGTGCTTTCTTCGCCCAATATTTATTATATAATCCAAAACCGACTTCCGTGGAGTTTCAGGACTTTTGGAGTTGTGCAGAATAGGTCTCTAATAGTTGCTCCTTTTCCAGCCTAGAATTCCAGCTGCCGGCATTCTCCCTCTTTGTGCAAAACTTGTAAAATAAGAGAGAACAGGCATAATTATTGTGACATAATGTGTAATAACAACCCATAATGCAATAAATATCGATATAAAAGCATGATGCAAAATGGACGTATCAACTCCCCCAAGCTTAGACCTCGCTTGTCCTCAAGCGGAAGCCGAAAACGAAAAATATGTCCACATGTTTAGAGATAGAGGTGTCGATAAAATAAAATACGAACATGAGGGCATCATGATCATTCTTAGAACAACAACATATATATATTGTCATATGATTTCTTATGCTAAAGTAACAATTCATTCTCAATTTCAAGTATGAATCAGAAACTTCATTGAAAACTAACAAACTATAATCTCAGTCATTGAAGCAATTGCAATTTATCATAACATCGGAAAGAGTCAATATAAGAGCTTTTCAGCAAGTCCACATACTCAACTATCATTTAGTCTTTCATAGTTGCTAACACTCACGCAATACTTATGGGTATGGAGTTTTAATCAGACACAGAGAAAGATAGGGGCTTATAGTTTTGCCTCCCAACCTTTTACCTCAAGGGTAATGTCAACAATAATAGTTCATGAAAACTCACATCCAATTAGCTATATATATCAGAATATTTCCAACACATAGTGCTTGCCAAAGGATAAAATGTAAAAACGAAAGGTGAAGATCACCATGACTCTTGTATAAAGTATAGGACAAAAATAAAAGATAGGCCCTTCGCAGAGGGAAGCAGAGGTTGTCATGTGCTTTTATGGTTGGATGCACGAAATCTTAATGCAAAAGAACATCACTTTATATTGCCACTTGTGATATGGACCTTTATTATGTAGTCCGTCGCTTTTATTTCTTCCACATCACAAGATCGTATAAAGCTTATTTTCTCCACACTATTAAATCATACATATTTAGAGAGCAATTTTTATTGCTTGCAACAATGACAACTTACTTGAAGGATCTTGCTCAATCCATAGGTAGATATGGTGGACTCTCAAGGCAAAACTAGGTTTGAGGATATTTGGAAGCACAAGTAGTATCTCTACATGGTGCAAAGAATTAGGCTAGCATGAGGGGGAAATGCAAGCTCAACATGTTGGATTATCCATGACAATATAATTTATTTCAGATGTAAGAAAGCATAACCCATTACTTTGTCTTCCTTGTCCAACATCAACTTTTTAGCATGTCATATTTTAATGAGTGCTCACAATCATAAAAGATGTCCAAGATAGTATATTTATATGTGAAAACCTCTCTTTCTTTATTACTTCCTATTAATTGCAACGATGACCAAAACTATGTTTGTCAACTCTCAACAACTTTTATTCATCATACTCTTTATATGTGAAGTCATTACACTCCATAAGATCAATATGATCTCTTTATTTCTTTTTATTCTTTCTCTTTTTTCCCATGACCACAACAAATAGCAAAGCCCTTGACTCAACACTAATCTTTATTATATATAGCTCACGGAATCGATTACATAGAAGGATCATAAGCAAAACTCAAAACTAAATCATACTAAAACTTTATTCTACTAGATCAAGATATTACCAAAAGGATCGAACTAAGAAAAATGGTAAAGATAGAAGTGTGATGGTGATACGATATCGGGGCCCTTCCCCAAGCTTGGAAGTTGCCAAGGGGAGTGCCCATACCCGATACTCAGTTCTGCTTTGGTGGTAGTGATGATGGAGTTGTTGATGATGTAGGCTTTTCGTCCAGCATCGAGCGCAGGAGATACTCCAACTTACGAATAATGCCCTTGAGTGCGATGATATGCTCTTGCAACAGAATATTTTCACGAGTTAGATACTTGTTCTGCACCCAAACTATTTCAATCATCTTGAAAGCTTCAATTTCAGTAGGGTTAAGAAGATTGTAATGAGGTTGAAGGATGTCTTCTTCTTCTGCTGCCGGAGCTTGATCCTCCGTGGCCTTCTTGATCCCATCGTCCTTGTTGATCTCCCCGGGTTCTTCCCTCTTCAGCTCTATCTTCATTAGCCAAGCATCGTCGCCCTCATTGTTGGAGGGGGACGACATGATGCCTGGCCTTGACAACTCTGGCAGAAAACAGCTCGAAACAAAAACATAGGATAATTGCGTGGTACGGTGGTCAAAACTTTTGGGAGATTATGTAATGAATTTTTACCGACCAAAAGAAGTATCGTGCAAGGAAACAGAGTCCGGAGGGCACACGAGGTGCCCACGAGGCAGGGGGCGCGCCCAGGGGGGTAGGGCGCGCCCTCCACCCTCGTGGATGCCTCGTGTCCTTTCCGTACTGCTTCTTATTTTCCTATTTTCTTAAATATTACAAAACGGAGAAAAATTGCTATTAGAAATGTTTTGGAGTCGGTTTACTTACCGTACCACATACTGATAACCCACAAGTATAGGGGATCGCAACAGTTTTCGAGGATAGAGTATTCAACCCAAATTTATTGATTCGACACAAGGGGAGCCAAAGAATATTCTCAAGTATTAACAATTGAATTGTCAATTCAACCGCACCTGAAAGACTTAATATCTGCAACAAAGTATTTAGTAGCAAAGTAATATGGAAGTAACGGTAATGGTGGCAAAAGTAACAATATAGGTTTTGTAGTAATTGTAACAATGGCAAATATTATGAACTAACCATATTCACAATAACATTTAGGTCTCATGTTTACTCATATCAATGGCATAATCAACTAGCGAGCAATAATAGTAGATCTTGGATGACAACACTTTCTCAAAACAATCATAATATGATATAACAAGATGGTATCTCGCTAGCCCTTTCTGAGACCGCAAAACATAAATGCAGAGCACCTTTGAAGTTCAAGGACTGACTAAACATTGTAATTCATGGTAAAAGAAATCTAGTCACAGGCATACTCAATGTAAACTAATAGTAATACATGCAAATGACAGCGGTGCTCTCCAACTGGTGCTTTTCAATAGGAGGATGATGACTCAACATAAAAGTAAATAGATAGGCCCTTCGCAGAGGGAAGCAGGGATTTGTAGAGGTGCCAGAGCTCGATTTTTAAATAGAGATAAATAATATTTTGAGTGGTATACTTTCATTGTCAACATAACAACCGAGAGATCTCGATATCTTCCATGTACACACATTATAGGCGGTTCCAAACAGAATGGTAAAGTTTATACTCCCCCACCACCAACAAACATCAATCCATGGTTTGTCTGAAACAACGGGTGCCTCCAACTAACAACAATCCTGGGGGAGTTTTGTTTGCAATTATTTTAATTTAAGCATGGGACTAGGCATCCCGGTTACCAGCCAATTTCTCGTGAATGAGGAGCGGAGTCCACTCCTCTTGAGAATAAACCACCTAGCATGGAAGATATAGACATCCCTAGTTGATACATGAGCTATTCGAGCATACAAAACAGAATTTCATTTGAAGGTTTAGAGTTTGGCACATACAAATTTACATGGAATGGCAGGTAGATACCGCATATAGGAAGGTATGGTGAACTCATATGAAATATCTTTTGGGTTTTATGGAAGTGGATGCACAAGCAGTATTCCCGCTTAGTACAAGTGAAGGCTAGAAAGAGACTAGGAAGCGACCAGCTAGAGAGCGACAACAGTCATGAACATGCATTAAAATTAATCAACACTGAGTGCAAGCATGAGTAGGATATAATTCACCATGAACATAAATACCGTGGAGTCTATGTTGATTTTGTTTCAACTACATGCGTGAACATGTGCCAAGTCAAGCCACTTGAATCACTCAAAGGAGGATACCACCCTATCATACCACATCACAACCATTTTAATAGCATGTTGGCACGCAGGGTAAACCATCATAAACTCCTAGCAAATTAAGCATGGCATGAGCAACTATAATCTCTAATTGTCATTGCGAACATGTTTCATTCATAATAGGCTGAATCAGGAACGATGAACTAATTATATTTACAAAAACAAGATAGGTCAAGTTCATACCAGCTTCTCTCATCTCAATCAGTCCATCATATATCGTCATTATTGCCTTTCACTTGCACCACCGAATTGTGTGGATAAAAATAATAATGCACGTGCATTGGACTAAGCTGGAATATGCAAGCATTCAATACACAGGAGAAGACAATGTAATATGGGCTCTTGGTTAGATCAACAATAATGCATATGACAGCCACTCAACATTTTCATCATGGTCTTCTCCTCTCGACCCCCAAAGAAAAGAAAAGAAACAAAACTATTTACACGGAAAATCTCCCAACAAGCAAAAGAAGAACGAGAAATATTTTTGGGTTTTCCTTTAATTACTACTACTACAGGCATGGAAAGTAAACTAGCTAAAAGCTACAACTAATTTTTTTGGGTTTTTCTTAAGGTTTTTCGAACACACAAGAAGAATGCTGGAAAACAAAATAAACTAGCATGGATATTACAATGAAAAAGTATGAGCACCGACAACTGGCATGAGTGTGTGAACATGAATGTAATGTCGGTGAGAAATACATACTCCCCCAAGCTTAAGCTTTTGGCCTAAGTTGGTCTAGGGCCACGGGTTGCCTGGCGGATATCCAAAGTTGTAACTGGGGTCGTACTGAGATGCAGCGGCTACTGCCTGATGAGTTGCAGCTTGGAGGCAAGCTGCCTCCGTACTCCTCTCGTACTCGTTCGCCTCCTCCCTGGTTATAACATATCTCCTTTTTGCCTGAAAGTCAAAGAAAGTAGGAGCAGGGAGAGAAACATGGACGGTGCGCCGTCTGTCAAAGATTAGTCAGTGCAGGAGGAACTGATTGTTCCTCTCAACAAACTGGTGGCGAACCATAGCATCATAATCTAGATAAGCAGGAGGCAACTCAATATCATTTCCACGTATTGGTATATCAAGATAGTTAGCTACACGAGTTGCATAAATTCCACCAGACAAATCTCCACTTATATTGTTTTGATGCAACCTGCGTGCAACAATAGCCCCCAAGTTATATCGTTTATCACCTAATACTGCACTCTTGAGGACACTAAGATCTGGAACGCACATGTGACAAGCCTCATCCTTACCGTTAATGCATCTACCAATGAAGAGAGAAAAATAATGTATGGAAGGGAAATGAATGCTCCCTATGGTAGCTTGTGTGATTTCTCTAGATTCCCCCACAGTGATACTAGCAAGAAAGTCTTTATATTCAGATATGCGAGGTTCACTAACATTGCCCCAGTGCGGGAGTTTACAAGCAGTATTGAAATCTTCTAGGTCCATGGTATAAGATTTATCACAAAGATCAAATAAAACAGTGTGAGAATTGCACGAGGATGTGAATTTAAACCTTCTCACAAAGGAATCAGTTAGATAGAGGTATTGCCGGCACTTATCTGACATGGAGCCCTCAAGATCAGCGTTACGCACATATGCGTCAAATTCATCCTTGATGGATGCCTAGACCATGAACTCCTCCGACGGCCATTCGCAAGGCCGCACTTGAGCTTCCCTTGGTAGTTCATTGTCCGGGTCACGTATCGCAGGCCTCGGTCCTTGCTTCCTTAAGGAACCACCTTGGTACATTTTCCTAAACATTTTTCTTCCTCTGAAAAATTTCTGAAATTTTTAGTGACTCAAAATAAAAGTGAACCAAACTCAACAAGATTGATAGCAACTACTCCCACAAGTGCCTAGAGGCTAAATCATGCATTAAAACTACTTTTGACCACATAAATTTGACATGCAAGCTTAAGAACAGGGTCACCTAAGTAGCAAAAATTTGCAATAAATAAAGCACTAGAACAAAAACTAATTGCACCATTGGAGGACTCACATACCGAAGAACAATACCCCAAAGCAGTTTTGTGAATGCAGCTTTGAGCAAGGAGATCGAAAATGGCAGCAAGATGAGCTAGAACTCGGGTTTGAGCTGGTGGAGTATTTTTTCTGGAGGAAGACGAAGTGTGTGGGTGCAAGAATAAGTGGAGGGGTCCACGTGGGGTCCATGAGGCAGGGGGCGCGCCCCAAGGGGGTGGGCGTGCCCTGGACCCTCGTGGCCAGGTGGTGGGTCCCCCATGTGTGTTCTCAGTGCCAAATATTCTTAAATATTCTAGAAAAAATCATATAAAATTTTCAGGACATTTGGAGAACATTTATTTTCAGGGTATTTTTTATTGCAAGGATAATTCAGAAAACAGACAGAAAATACTATTTTTTCTTTATTTAATCTAAATAACAGAAAGTAAAAACATGTTTAGAGAGTTGTGCTTTCTAACTTCATCCATGTCATGCTCCTCAAAAGGAATCCACTAACAAGGTTGATCAAGTCTTGTTAACAAACTCTTTCCGAATAACATGAAACCGGAGAATTTTCGAATAACACTAAGTTACCTCAACGGGGATATGCATGTCCCCAACAATAAGAATATCATATTTTTCTTGACAGTAGGAAGAGGAAATTCAAAACCTCCAATAGTAATCGTTGGAATTTTTCCAATGGAATTGATACTTTGGACTTGAGGTTGTTTCCTCAGAAAGTGTACCGTATGCTCATTACCATTAACATGAAAAGTGACATTGCCTTTGTTGCAATCAATAATAGCCCCTGCAGTATTCAAAAAGGGTCTACTAAGAATAATAGACATACTATCATCCTCGGGAATATCAAGAATAACAAAGTCCGTTAAAATAGTAACATTTGCAACCACAACAAGCACATCCTCACAAATACCGACAGGTATAGCAGTTGATTTATCAGCCATTTGCAAAGATATTTCAGTAGGTGCCAACTTATTCAAATCAAGTCTATGTTATAAAGAGAGAGGCATAACACTAACACCGGCTCCAAGATCACATAAAGCAGTTTTAACATAGTTTCTCTTAATGGAGCATGGCATAGTTGGTACTCCAGGATCTCCTAGTTTCTTAGGTATTCCACCTTTAAAAGTATCATTAGAAAGCATGGTGGAAATTTCAGCTTCCGGTATCTTTCTCTTATTTGTAACAATATCTTTCATATGCTTAGCATAAGGATTCATTTTAAGCATATCAGTCAAACGCATACGCAAAGAGATAGGTCTAATCATTTCAGAAAAGCGCTCAAAATCCCCATCATCCTTTTTCTTGGATGGTTTAGGAGGAAAAGGCATGGGTTTTTGAACCCATGGTTCTCTTGCTTTACCGTGCTTCCTAGCAACAAAGTCTCTCTTATCATAACGTTGATTCTTTGATTGTCGATTATCAAGATCAACAGCAGGTTCAATCTCTACATCATTGTCATTGCTAGGTTGAGCATCAACATGAACATCATCATTAACATTATCACTAGGTTCATGTTCATTACCATATTGTGTTTCAGCATCAGAAATAGAAATATCATTGGGATTCTCAGGTGTGTCAACAATAGGTTCACTAGAAGCATGCAAAGTCCTATCATTTTTCCTTTTCTTCTTCTTAGAAGAACTAGGTGCATCAACATTAGTTCTCTGAGAATCTTGCTCAATTCTCTTAGGGTGGCCCTCAGGATACAAGGGTTACTGAGTCATTTTACCCCCTCTAGTCACAACTCTAACAACATTACCATTTTTCTTATTATTTAATTCATTGAACAAATCATATTGAGCTTTAAGCACTTGTTCTACTTGAGTGGTAACCATAGAAGCATGTTTACTAATGAGTTTAAGTTCACTGTCGGTGTCAAAACCGGCGGATCTCTGGTAGGGGGTCCCGAACTGTGGTTCTAGGCGGATGGTAACAGGAGACAAGGGACACAGTGTTTTTACCCAGGTTCAGGCCCTCTTGATGGAGGTAAAACCCTACTCCTGCTTGATTAATATTGATGATATGGGTAGTACAAGAGTAGATCTACCACGAGATCAAAGAGGCTAAACCCTAGAAGCTAGCCTATGGTATGATTGTTGTTCGTCCTATAGACTAAAACCCTCCGGTTTATACAGACACCGGAGAGGGCTAGGGTTACACAGAGTCGGTTACAATGGGAGAAGATCTACATATCCATATTGCCAAGCTTGCCTTCCACGCCAAGGGAAGTCCCATCCGGACACGGGACAAAGTCTTCAATCTTGTATCTTCATAGTCCGAGAGTCCGGCCAAAGGTTATAGTCCGGCTATCCGGACACCCCCTAATCCAGGACTCCCTTAGTAGCCCCTGAACCAGGCTTCAATGACGACGAGTTCGGCGTGCAGATTGTCTTCGGCATTGCAAGGCGGGTTCCTCCTCCGAATACTTCATAGAAGATTTTGAACACAAGGATAGTGTCCGGCTCTGCAAAATAAGTTCCACATACTGTCGTAGAGAGAATAATATTTACACAAATTTAATTTGCTGGCGTATTCCGTAGCGTGTCATCACGCCACAACCAAGCCTTTATTTGAACCATTTTTACTGTCCCACCTCAGCACATTTTGTGAGGCGGTTTCCTTGGCACGTCTTGTCGAAGCAGAGATCGTGTCCCCTTATCCCGAGATTCTCATCAATACGGGCGTGGGTAACCCAATCGCGCCATTGATTACGGCACTTGGGAGATAAGCGAGTTTTACCAGGCTGGTGGGGACGCATAGTTTCGTCCGCCCATATAAGGGGATAAGAATCCGCCTTTCCATCCACGCCTTCTTCCTCCTTTGCTCATCCATTTTCGCGCACTCAAGCTCCAGTGCCCAAGTCCGCATTCCCCACCTCAACCTTATCCAGCCATGTCTGGAGCGGGAGGCAAGTGGATGGTCTCCTCCGTTATGGAGGGACACATCAAGAAGCTGAGGAAAGCCGGATACTTGTCTGACGACATCGCGTGCCGGCTCCCAGACGAGGGGGCAGCTCATCCCCACCCCAGGCCCCATGAGAGGGTGGTGTTCCTCACGCATTTTCTCCACGGACTAGGCTTCCCTCTCCACCCATTTGTCCGAGGACTCATGTTCTACTATGGCCTGGACTTCCACGATCTGGCCCCAAACTTCATCCTCAACATCTCGGCGTTCATCGTTGTGTGCGAGGCCTTCCTCTGCATCCAGCCCCACTTCGGCCTATGGCTGAAGACCTTCAATGTCAAGCCGAAGGTAGTGGGCGTCCGCCAGGCGGAGTGCGGAGGCGCCATGGTGGGCAAGATGCCCAGCGTCCTATGGCTCGAGGCTCCTTCGTGGAGACCATAAAGGGGTGGCAATCAGGGTGGTTCTACATCACCGAGCCGCGTGACCCTAAATGGGTCGCAGCCCCCGAGTTCTGATCCGGAATCCCTACCCGGCTCACCTCCTGGAAAGAGAAGGGCCTGCCGTGGGGTAAAAAAGGAGAGCTGACCGGACTCCAAACATGCGTCCAAAACCTGGTGAGCAAGAAGCTCAAACTTGTTAACGTAGTCCAGGTCATGCTCATCCGCCGGATCCTCCCGTGCTAACAACGGGATTTTAGCTTGTGGGAGTTCAACCCGGCCCAGCACCGAACTCTGAGCAGGCTCTTCGACACAATGTACGAAGATGCCTGGAAGGTGCTATTCAAGGGTGCCGAGGCTCCCGTATCTGCTACCGAAGATCGCAGATTCAGCGCGCAGCGTCAAGACAACGCAGTAAGCTGTTTTTACCTCTTACAGGATATTTGTCTTCCATAGTTTGACTCTATGCGGGATCTAAGCCCCCATGCCTTTGACAGGACTGGCAGAGGACGGCTGAACAGATCAACTGTCCGGCTCCTTTGCCCGAAGACCCAGAGGATGCCCGCTTGGCGGAGCTGCTGGTTCCGGCACCTTACATGGTGCCGGAGAAGAAGGCCAAGAAGAAGGCCACGGGAACCCGGAAGAGTTCATGACGCCCGGTGGAGTCGGACTCATCATCCGATGACTCCGAGGCGCACTCCTCCCACGAAGACGAGGAGGAGGAAAGAGAGGTTTCTTCCCCAGCAAGGGGAGAAAAGAAAAGGAAGGCCGCCCCAACTGGGGAGGCCGGAGGGTCCAAGAAAGGGAGGACCCTCCCTACGGACTACTCCACCAATGCCGACGACGGTGAAGAGGAGTGGCCGCTCAGGGCCAAGCCCCTGGAAAAATCGTAAGTATTCGGATACCTGAGTGACTCATGGCGTTCCTTTATTGCACAGCCTCTCCTGACGCCGAATATAGTTATGCAGTCCGCCCAAAGCCCGGCTCGACGTGTCGTCGAGCGGCTCCCTGGATTCGTCGGATGTGAATAGTTTTTCACTTCCGACCGCTACCTCCCCCCGCCCTACGGACGAAGCCGAGGTGTTGTCCCAAAAGGTTCCAAGCCAGGAGTAGGTGGTCCTGGAGGCGCCGCAAGGCGACCTCCCGGACTCCAGGCGCAAAGGGGAAAAAACCCCCAAGGGCTCCAAGTCCGGACCTGGGCCGGACACCGCACCGAAACCTTCAATGGTTCCAGAGTCCGACAGGCGGCCCCCTAGTAAGAAGGGCAAGCCTACGACACCGGTGACCTCCATCCAACCGGAGGCACCGGATAATCTGCTGGAGGTGCTTAACGGCGCCTCCATCGACGAGGGGCACCGCACTATTATGAGTGCGGTGATCCAGAAGGTTCAGTCCGCCAAAAACGGGCTGACTGAAGCCTGTGCCAGCCTGCTAACAGGCTTTGAGGTATGTGAAAAATATGTGAAAATATTACCGCATAGACAGTAGCCCCTGATGCTCTGTTTGGCGTTCGGAAAGAAAAGCCGAATAGAGGATCTAACAACATTTGCAGGAGTCTAACATAATTAAGTCAATATGCGTATGCAGGCTTCGCTGCTGGCCTCTGCAGCACTGACCGCGGAGGTGGATGCACTGAAGCAGAGCCTCAAGTGGTCCGAGCAAGAGCTCGGCCTTGCTAAAAAGGAGCTTGAAGAAAAAGAAGGTAAGTAATACCTTGTGGAGTATATTTAAAAAGATGCAGTTGCAAAAAATGACAGGATCGCTATTGGTGTCCTAGGGGCCACGACTGAGGTGGCGACCCTTAAGCAAGCGCTTTCCGAGGCCAAAAAGAAGGCGGCCATGGAGCGCACCGAGCGGGAGAAACATGAGGCGCGGGTTGGCGAGGTGCGGCAAGAGCTCCAGGCTCTCATGAAAAAACATGAGAGTTTGGAGCTTGACGCAAAGACGCGAGAGTCCGAGCTTGCGGCGACCCTTGAAAGCGCCAAGTCTGCCAAGGCCAAAGCCCAGAAAGCCCTCCAAGAAGTTGAGGCGATGAAGAAGATAGCGGCGGGTAAGGCATTCTTTATGCAAAGCAAGCACGTGAAAGTGAATTACTTGTTACTTACCCAAATCCGTAGCTCTCCAGGAGCATTCACAGATTTGCCCCGTAGCGTGTCAGATGTCGCCGCCTTCTACCGGGCCGAGGAGGGTAGCTCGGAGAAGAAGGTGTTCTGGTCTCAGTATGCTGAGGGCGGACACTCGGTGCCCTTGAGCGACCAGCTGAAGCTACTGGTCGAGCTCCATAAGGTGGCCGAACAGGCCATGAAGGGCCTTATAGTTCAGCTGTGGCCTGGAGAGGCCCTGCCTGGGAGCTACATCAGGCTGGTGAGGCGGCTGGTGGATGCCTGTCCGTGGCTTGAAGTCGTCAAGCGCTCTGTCTGCATCGAAGGTGCCCGTGCTAAAGTGCACTGGGCAAGATGGATGCGAAGAAGCTTGTGAAGGACGGGCCACCGCAGGGCAAGGAGCATCGCCACCCTGGGATGTATTATGAGGGCATCCTGAAGGGAGCCCGCCTTGTGGTGGACGAATGTTCCAAAGATGTAATATTTGAGTGAACTTGTTCGTTTTATCCTGTGCGCTGAAAACTTGTTCATATGCGCTATGCAACGCTTGTTTTAATTTAAAATATTACCTTCTATGTGGCCGTTTATCGAGTCTGGGAGATGGCGAGTCATCGGCTTCTGCCCCCACGCCACAAGTGCTGGGGTGTTCGGGATAAACCTGAGCACTCTTTTTCCCATTCTTGGGTCCTTCGAGGGAGGTGCTCAGCACAACGAACAAGGCAATCGGACTATAATGCGTTATCACTCTCACTTAGCCAGAGAATTCTATAATTTTAAATTTCGGCGAAGCCCCAAGTGTTCGGAAGACCGAGTTCGGGGCGCTATACACGCCTAGGCCGGACAAAGCTGACTCCTCGCTCTAAGCGGCATAAGTCTTTAGGGACTCGAAACCTCCCGAACAGCAACCAGCTCTCGCCCTATCATGACAGTCAGTTTTAGCTTTCTCTACTGAGGTGCTTAGCCCAGCTCAACCGGGGCACAATCGCAGTAGTTCTCCCAACGCTACCTTAGCCGATATAGCGGAACGTAAGGTACCAAAACATGGGAGCCGGGCAAACCCAGCTATTGACCAAAGACATGATTCGGAGCTGATGCATATAATGCTATAAGTTCGGAGGGCCGCACTTTGTGAAAGTATTCGGACTTCTCATGCCGTATTATGGGGTGCTTGAGCCCCTGGCGTATGGACCGTACCAAAGTGTACGGGTGCTACATGTCATAACTGAACATATGTATTGAAAAAGAAATGAATAGAGAATGCAATAATAAGCTGAAGCTAAGCATTGTTTATTTTTAAAAGTCTGCTGTGAAAGCAGAACGATACAAATAGTGCGATAAGCAAGAGATGGGACTATTTGACATGTCCCCCTCCAGGGGCGAGCTGCGAGACGATATGTAAGACAGGTATTTTGCTCGTTATAGAGACCATCTAGGAATTCGACATAGCTTTCTGCCTCCTTGGTAGTTGCATCATGTGTTCAGCGGTTGTACTGCCGGACAGGCCTTCCGAAGAGTGGAGTCCTGAAAGTAGGAAATAATGACAAAATCGGGAGCCCCTAGTGCGGTTGAGCCGCATTTTTGGGCGTCTCCGTGGTCGTGCCACTCCCCCTGTGCCCATGGTATTTTTAGAGCGTAGTTATGTACGCGTAGTACTGATTTTGCAGTTTCGCGAGGGCTGGGGTTGGGGCCGTATTGCTACGCTTGCTCGGAACGAGCCAGGCGGTCTTGTTGTAGGTTACCCCGGGCGCGCTTGACGGTGTCCGGACGTTTAATAGCCGGACTGGAGAATTGCCTTGAGAGGCTGCTTTGTACTTCCGCTGCGAGGGCCGCCGTGTGCTCCTCCGTTCGGAGAGAGTGTTCGGTGTTTCCATTGACCGTAATGACTCCTCGAGGTCCTGGCATCTTGAGCTTGAGATATGCGTAGTGCGGCACCATATTGAACTTTGCAAATGCGGTTCGTCCGAGCAGTGCGTGATAGCCACTGCGGAACGGGACTATGTCGAAGATTAACTCCTCGCTTTGGAAATTATCCGGGGATCCGAAGACCACTTCAAGTGTAACTGAGCCTATACAGTTGGCCTCTACACCTGGTATGATGCCTTTAACGGTCATTTTTGTGGGTTTAATCCTTGAGGGATCTATGCCCATTTTCCGCACTGTGTCCTAATAAAGCAGGTTCAGGCTGCTGCCGCTGTCCATAAGGACTCTAGTAAGGTGAAATCCGTCAATGATTGGGTCTAGGACCAATTCGGCGAATCCGCCATGGCGGATGCTAGTGGGGTGGTCCCTTCGATCAAAAGTGATCAGGCAGGAGAACCATGGGTTGAACTTTGGGGCGACTGGCTCCAACGCGTTTACGTCCCTGAGTGCACGCTTCCGCTCCCTTTTGGGGATGTGGGTTGCGTATATCATGTTCACTGTTCGCACTTGTGGGGGGATACCCTTCTGTCCACTATTGTTCGGCAGCCGGGGCTCTTCGTCCTCGTCACTGTGCAGCCCCTTGTCTCTGTTTTCGGCATTTAACTTGCCGGCCTGCTTGAACACCCAACAATCCATGTTGGTGTGATTGGCTGGTTTTTCGGGGGTGCCATGTATCTGGCACGAGCGATCGAGTATACGGTCCAAACTGGACGGGCCCGGAGTGTTCCTCTTAAATGGCTTTTTCCGCTGAGCGGGCTTAGAGCCTCTAAATCCGGGATTAACTGCCGTATCTTCAGCGTTGTCAGTGTTAATGCGGCGCTTGTGCTTGTTGCGACGCGACCTGCCATTGCTGTCCTTGGTATCCGAATTACCAGGGCTCTTGGTCATGTTATTGCTACGAGCCAGCCAGCTGTCTTCTCCCGCGCAAAAGCGGGTCATGAGTGTCGTGAGGGCTGCCATAGATTTCGGCTTTTCCTGTCCAAGGTGCCGGGCAAGCCACTCGTCACGGATGTTATGCTTGAAGGCTGCTAGGGCCTCTGCGTCCGGACAGTCGATGATTTGATTTTTCTTGGTTAGGAATTGTGTCCAGAATTGTCTTGCAGATTCTTCTGGCTGCTGAATTATGTGGCTCAGGTCATCAGCGTCTGGTGGTCCCACATGAGTGCCCTGGAAATTGTCGAGGAATGCGGCTTCTAGGTCCTCCCAACAACCAATTGATTCTGCTGGCAGGCTGTTAAGCCAATGTCGAGCTGGTCCTTTAAGCTTGAGTGGGAGGTATTTGATGGCGTGTAGATCATCGCCACGGGCCATGTGGATATGAAGGAGATAGTCCTCGATCCATACCGCAGGATCTGTTGTGCCATCTTATGATTCAATGTTTACGGGTTTGAAACCCTCTGGGATTTGATGATCCATTACTTCATCTGTGAAGCATAGTGGGTGTGTGGCGCCTCTGTACTAGGCTATATCACGACGTAGCTCAAATGAGTCTGTCTGCTGTGTTCGGCCCGGCCAGATTTACTGTATCCGGTGTGATGGTTATTGTCTCGTGTCGTGGGGTGCCCGCGCAATCTGTAGATCGATCTTGTTTGCCTTGCCTTGTCTTCCAACATATCTCGCAGGTCTAGTGCATTTCCCCGTGCCTTGGTATTTTTTGAGCGACGCCGGGGTGCGGCTTGAGTGGAGGGCCGGAGGACTCTCTGTCGCGGCCGTGAGGTGGCCGGTCAGCCGCATCATGCGCTGGTGATGTAGGTTTAAGTGCTTCCTCCTCTAAACGGGGTAGCAATCTGCGCTTTGGGTAGCTCTTGGAGGGGCATTCCAGTTTGTATTCCTCGGCCACAAGGATTTCCGTCCATCTGTCGGCTAGCAAGTCTTGATCAACTCTAAGCTGTTGCTGTTTTTTCTTAAGGCTACTCGTCGTGGCCATAAGCGTGTGCTTAAAGTGCTCTTGTTCGACGGGATCCTCAGGCACGACAAATTCGTCGTCACCGAGGCTTGCCTCGTCTTCAGAGGGAGGCATGTAATTATCATCCTCTTCTTCTCTGTCTACCGCTCTCTCAGGGGGGCTGGCTTCTCCATCCTTCTGCGTTGAATCTTGCTGGAGGGAATTGTCTTCGGGACTGTCTAGGGTGTTATTATCTCCCGTGCCGGCATCACCGTTTTTGCTCTGGCGGGACTTAGAGCGGCGCCGCTGACGCCGGTGCTTGGGTTGCTTCTTGGAGGGGTCATCCCCCGTTGTTCCGTCGCCATTGCCATCTTTGGGTGTATCCACCATATATATGTCATATGACGAGGTGGCTTTCCAGTGCCCTATAGGCGCTGGTTCATGTTCGTCTCCTACATCGTCGTCCATACCATCGATGTCTTCAG
Organism: Triticum dicoccoides; assembly: GCF_002162155.2. Taxonomy (NCBI): domain Eukaryota; kingdom Viridiplantae; phylum Streptophyta; class Magnoliopsida; order Poales; family Poaceae; genus Triticum; species Triticum dicoccoides. The sequence goes on from NC_041382.1 coordinate 520,610,170, forward strand.
AGTCGAAGTCGAGCATGTCGGTTAAATCATCGACAGTGGCTACAAAGTGGGTGGTGGGTGGGCGTCGAATTTCTTCGTCCTCCGCATCCCAATCCTGTTGGCCATAGTCCGGCCAGGGCTCTCCTGACAAAGAGAGAGACCTTAGTGAATTCAGAATGTCGCCGAAGGGCGAGTGCTGAAAGATATCTACGGCGGTGAATTCCATGATCGGCGCCCAATCGGATTCGATTGGTAGGGGCGCGGAAGGTTTGGAGTCCGGAGAAGAGTCCGGCACCTTGGAGTCACGGGCTCCGCAGAGGATGAGGCTGGTGTTCGGCTTGATCGCCGTTGAGACTGTAGCCCCCGAGGCGGTGTCTAGCCACCTGTCCTCGATCGGCGTAGTTGGCTCCGAGCTAAGGGTCGGAGTGATGCGGGCGCAGCCTCTAGGGTACTGTTCAGCGACAGAGCTAGGTCATACCCATCGTGGCAGTGCGGCGCGCCCAGCTGTGGCTCGAATCCGTCGAAGATCAAGTCTCTGCGGATGTCGGCCGTGTAGTTCAAACTTCCAAATCTGACCTGATGGCCAGGGGCATAGCTTTCAATCTGCTCCAGATGGCCAAGCGAATTAGCCCGCAGTGCAAAGCCGCCGAACACGAAGATCTGTCCGGGGAGAAAGGTCTCACCCTGGACCGCATCGTTGTTGATGATCGGAGGAGCCATCGGGCCTAAAGGTGACGACACATAGGAACTCTCAATGAAAGCACCAATTTCGGTGTCAAAACCGGTGGATCTCGGGTAGGGGGTCCCGAACTGTGCGTCTAGGCGGATGGTAACAGGAGACAAGGGACACAATGTTTTTACCCAGGTTCGGGCCCTCTCGATGGAGGTAAAACCCTACTCCTGTTTGCTTAATATTGATGATATGGGTAGTACAAGAGTAGATCTACCACGAGATCAAAGAGGCTAAACCCTAGAAGCTAGCCTATGGTATGATTGTTGTTCGTCCTATAGACTAAAACCCTCCGGTTTATATAGACACCGGAGAGGGCTAGGGTTACACAGAGTCAGTTATAATGGGAGGAGATCTACATATCGTATTGCCAAGCTTGCCTTCCACGCCAAGGAAAGTCCCATCCGGACACGGGACGAAGTCTTCAATCTTGTATCTTCATAGTCCGAGAGTCCGGCCAAAGGTTATAGTCCGGCTATCTGGACACCCCCTAATCCAGGACTCCCTCATTCACCTTTGACTCTAGACATATAATCACTCAAGTGTTCAATCATATAAGCATCTACCAACATAAGCATTGAAGTTTTCTTGTTTAACAATAAAATTACCAAACTCTTCTAAGCATTGGCTAGCAGACATATAACGAGGAATATCACCTTCATCAAATCTATAGAGAGAATTTACCTTCACTACTTGTGTCGGGTTATCAAGACCATGTATTTATTCAATAGGTGGTAAATTCTTAACATCTTCAGCTTTAATACCCTTTTATTTCATAGATTTATTTGCCTCTTGCATATCTTCAGGACTGGGAAATAGAATACCACTTTTCTTCGGAGTTGGTTCAGGAAGTGTCCAATCATTTTCATTACTCAACATATTATTCAATAGCAATTTAGCTTGATCAATAGTTCTTTCCCTGAAAACACAACCAACACAACTATCCAGGTGGTCTCTGGAAGCATCAGTTAGTCCATTATAAAAGATATCAAGTATTTTATTTTCCTTGAGAGGATGATCAGGCAAAGCATTAAGTAGTCGGAGAAGCCTCCCCCAAGCTTGTGGGAGACTCTCTTCTTCAATTTGCACAAAATTATATATTTCCCTTAAGACAACTTATTTCTTATGAGCAGGGAAATATTTAGCAGAGAAGTAATAAATCATATCCTCGGGACTACACACACAATCAGGATCAAGAGAATTAAACCATGTTTTAGCATCAACCTTTAATGAGAACGGAAACAACTTAAGGATAAAGTAATAGCGAGTTTTTTCATCATTAGTGAACAGGGTGTCTATATCATTCAATTTAGTAAGATGTGCCACAACGGTTTCAGATTCATAGCCATAAAAAGGATCAGATTCAACCAAAGTAATTAACTCAGGATCGACAGAGAAATCATAATCCTTATCAGAGATACAGATGGGTGAAGTAGCAAAAGCAGGGTCATGTTTCATTCTAGCATTCAAGGATTTTTCTTCCAGCCTAGCTAACAGTTTCTTAAGATCATATCTATCATTGCAAGCTAAAAAGTCTCTAGCAGTTTCTTCATCCATAACATAACTGATAACCCACAAGTATAGGGGATCACAACAGTTTTCGAGGGTAGAGTATTCAACCCAAATTTATTGATTCGACACAAGGGGAGCCAAAGAATATTCTCAAGTATTAGCAGCTGAGTTGTCAATTCAACCACACCTGGAAACTTAGTATCTGCAGCAAAGTGTTTAGTAGCAAAGTAATATGATAGTAGTGGTAACGGTAGCAAAAGTAATGTTTTTGGTTTTTTGTAGTGATGATAGCAATAACAATAGAAAAGTAAATAAGCGAAGAACAATATATGGAAAGCTCATAGGCAATGGATCGGTGATGGAGAATTATGCCGGATGCGGTTCATCAAGTAACAGTCATAACCTAGGGTGACATAGAACTAGCTCCAGTTCATCAATGTAATGTAGGCATGTATTCCGAATATAGTCATACGTGCTTATGGAAAAGAACTTGCATGACATCTTTTGTCCTACCCTCCCATGGCAGCGGGGTCCTAATGGAAACTAAGGGATATTAAGGCCTCCTTTCAATAGAGTACTGGACCAAAGCATTAACACATAGTGAATACATGAACTCTTCAAACTACGGTCATCACCGGTAAGTACCCCGATTATTGTCACTTCGGGGTTAATGAATCATAACAGATAATAGGTGACTGTAGACTTGCAAGATAGGATCAACAACTCTCATATATTGATGAAAACATAATAGGTTCAGATCTGAAATCATGGCACTCGGGCCCTAGTGACAAGCATTAAGCATAGCAAAGTCGTAGCAATATCAATCTCAAAACATAGTGGATACTAGGGATCAAAACCTAACAAAACTAACTCGATTACATGATAAATCTCATCCAACCCATCACCGTCCAGCAAGCCTACAATGGAATTACTCACGCACGGCGGTGAGCGTCATGAAATTGGTGATGGAGGAAGGTTGATGATGAAGATGGCGTCGGATTCCCCTCTCTGAAGCCCCAGACGGACTCCAGATCAGTCCTCCCGAGAGGTTTTAGGGCTTGGCGGCGGCTCCGTATCATAAAACGCGATGAATCCTTCTCTCTAATTTTTTTGTCCCCGAAACCAAATATACAGAGTTGGAGTTGAGGTCGGAGGAGCTCCAGGGGGCCCACGAGGTAGGGGGCGCGCCCTAGGGGGGCAGGCGCGCCCCCACCCTCATGGACAGGTGGTGGGCCCCCTGGTCTTCATCTTTTGCAAGGATTTTTTATTATTTCCGAATAGAAGTTCCGTGAAGTTTCAGGTCATTCCGAGAAATTTTGTTTCTGCACATAAATAACACCATAGCAATTATGCTGAAAACAGCGTCAGTCCGGTTAGTTCCATTCAAATCATGCAAGTTAGAGTGCAAAACAAGGGCAAAAGTGTTTGGAAAAGTAGATATGACGGAGACGTATCAACTCCCCCAAGATTAAACCTTTGCTTGTCCTCAAGCAATTCAGTTGTTAAACTGAAAGTGATAAAGAAAAACTTTTACAAACTCTGTTTGCTCTTGTTGTTGTAAATATGTAAAGCCAGCATTCATGTTTTCAGCAAAGATTATGACTAACCACATTCACTATAGCGCTTAGGTCTCAAGTTTACTCATATCAATGGCATAATCAACTAGCGAGCAATAATAATAAATCTCGGATGACAACACTTTCTCAAAACAATCATAATATGATATAACGAGATGGTATCTCGCTAGCCCTTTCTGAGACCGTAAAACATAAATGCAGAGCACCTTTAAAGATCAAGGACTGACTAGACATTGTAATTCATGGTAAAAGAGATCCAATCAAGTCATACTCAATGTAAACTAACAGTAATGAATTCAAATGACAGTGGTGCTCTCCAACTGGTGCTTTTTAATAAGAAGATGATGACTCAACATGAAAGTAAATAGATAGGCCCTTTGCAGAGGGAAGCAGGGATTTGTAGAGGTGCCAGAGCTCGGTTTTGAAATAGAGATGAATAATATTTTGAGCGGTATACTTTCATTGTCAACATAACAACCAAGAGATGGCAATATCTTCCATGCTACACACATTATAGGCGGTTCCCAAACAGAATGGTAAAGTTTATACTCCCCCTCCACCAACAAGCATCAATCCATGGCTTGCTCGAAACAACGAGTGCCTCCAACTAACAAGAGTCCTAGGGGGAGTTTTGTTTGCAATTATTTTGATTTGATTTGCATAAAGCATGGGACTGGGCATCCCGGTGACCAGCCACTTTCTCATGAGTGAGGAGCGGAGTCCACTCCTCTTGAGAATAACCCGCCTAACATGGAAGATACGGACAACCCTAGTTGATACATGAGCTATTCGAGCATACAAAACAAGATATTTATTTGAAGGTTTAGAGTTTGGCACATACAAATTTACTTGGAACGGCAGGTAGATACTGTATATAGGTAGGTATGGTGGACTCGTATGGAATAACTTTGGGGTTTATGGAGTTGGATGCACAAGCAGTATTCCCGCTTAGTACAGGTGAAGGCTAGTAAAAGACAGGGAAGCGACCAGCTAGAGAGCGACAATAGTCATGAACATGCATGAAAATTAATCAACATTGAATGCAAGCATGAGTAGGATATAATCCACCATGAACATAAATATCGTGAAGGCTATGTTGATTTTGTTTCAACTACATGCGTGAACATGCGCCAAGTCAAGTCACTTAAATCATTCAGAGGAGGATACCACCTTGTCATACCACATCACAATCATTTTAATAGCATGTTGGCACGCAAGGTAAACCATTATAAGCTCCTAGCTAATCAAGCATGGCACAAGAAACTATGATCTCTAGTTGTCATTGCAAACATGTTTATCCATAATAGGCTGAATCAGGAATGATGAACTAATCATATTTACAAAAACAAGAGAGGTCGAGTTCATACCAGCTTTTCTCATCTCAGTCAGTCCATCACATATCATCATAATTGCCTTTCACTTACACAACCAAATGATGTGAATAATAATAATAGTGCACGTGTATTGGACTAAGCTGGAATCTGCAAGCATTCAATAAACAGGAGAAGACAAGGCAATATGGGCTCTTTTATCAGATCAACAATAATGCATATAAGAGCCACTTCAACAATTTATCACGGTCTTCTCCTATCGACCCCCAAAGAAATAAAACTATTTACACGGGAAAGCTCCCAACAAGCAAAAGAAGAATAGGAAATATTTTTGGGTTTTCTTTTTAATTACTACTACAAGCATGGAAATTAAAACTAGCTAAAAGCTACAACTAATTTTTTTTGTTTTTCTTAAGGTTTATTAAACACACAAGAAGAAAGCATAAAAAGGGAAATAAACTAGCATGGATGATACAATGAAAAAGTATGAGCACCGACATCTAGCAATGAGTGTGTGCACATGAATGTAATGTAGGTGGGAAATATGTACTCCCCCAAGCTTAGGCTTTTGGCCTAAGTTGGTCTATGGCCACGGTTGGCCTGGCGGATATCCATAATAATAGTTGGGGTCGTACTGCCATGCAGCGGCTATCGCCTCCTGAGCTGCAGCGTGGCGACGAGCGGCCTCCGCACTCCTCTCGTACTCATTTGCCTCCTCTTTGGTAATAACATATCTTCCTTTTGCCTGATAATCAAAGAAGGCAGGAGCAGAGAGAGTAATACGGACAGCATGGCGTCTGTCAAAGATTAAGCAATACTGGAGAGATGATTCATTCCTCTCAACAAACTAGTGGTGAACCATAGCATAAAAGTCTAGGTAAGCAGGAGACAATTCAATATCATCATTACGTATGGCTATACCAAGAAAATTAGCTACGCGGGTTGCATAAATTCCACCAATGAAATCTCCATTAAATCTATTAAGATGCAACCTACGTGCAACAATGGCTCCCAAATTATAAGATTTGTCTCCTAACACAGCACTCCTAAGAATACTGAGGTCAGGGACACACATGTGACATGCTTCATCTTTACCGTTAATGCATCTACCTATGAAGAGAGCAAAATAATGTATAGCAGGAAAGTGAATGCTCCCTATAGTAACTTGTGTTATATCTCTAGATTCCCCCACAGTTATACTAGCAAGAAAATCTCTAAATTCAGATTTGCGAGGTTCCCTGACACTACCCCATTGTGGAAGTTTGCAAGCAGTGGTAAAATCCTCCAAGTCCATAGTGTAAGAATTTTCATAAACATCAAACAGGATAGTTGGAGAATTACGTGAAGATGAAAATTCAAACCTCCTCACAAAGGAACTAGGGAGATAGTGATACCGGCTGCACTTTTCTTCCTCGAAGCTCACAAGATCAGCATTACACAAATATGCGTTAAATTCTTCCTTAATTCCCGCTCGATCCATAAAATTTTCTGAAGGCCATTCACAAGGACGCACTGGAGCGTTTCTTGGTGGCTCATCATCAGCATCACACATTGCAAGCATGGGCTCTTGTTTCCTTGAAGAGCCACCTTGGTACATTTTCCTAAACATATTAAATTTTTAGTAACTTAAAAATAAAAGTGAACAAAGCTCAATAATATTGATAGCAACTACTCCTACAAGTGCGTAGAGCCTATATCATGCATCAAAACTACTTTTGACCATACAAATTTGACATGCAAGCTCAAGAACAGGGTCACCTAAGCAGCACAAATTTGCAATGAATGAAGCACTAGAACAAAAACTAATTGGAGCAATGGAGGAGTCACATACCAAGGAACAATCTCCCCAAGCAATTTTGTGAGAGGTGCTTTGAGCAAGGAGATCGAAAATGGCAGCAAAATGAGCTTGGACTCGGGTTTGAGCTGGATATTCGTGTTTGTGGGAGGAGTGGGTGCAAGGATAAGTGGAGGAGGGACACCATGGGCCCACGAGGCAGGGGGGCGCGCCCCTGACCCTCGTGGCCAGATGCCAGCTCCTCCTGCTGTGTTCTCAGTGCCAAATATTCTCAAATATTTCAGAAAAAATCATATTTAAATTTCAGGGCATTTGGAGAACTTTTATTTTCGGGGTATTTTTATATTGCACAGATAAATCAGATAACAGACAGAAAAATACTATTTTTATTTTATTTAATATAAATAGCAGAAAGTAAAAGGAGGGTACAGAAGGTTGTGCCTTCTAGTTTCATCCATCTCATGATCATCCAATGGAATCCACTAACAAGGTTGATCAAGTCTTGTTAACGAACTCATTCCGAATAACATGGAACCAGAGAAATTTCGAATAACACTATGTTACCTCAACAGGGATATGCACATCCCCAATAATAAGAATATCATATTTCTTCTTGATAGTAGGAAGAGGAAATTCAAAACCTCCAAATATAATCGATGGCATTTTTCCAATAGAGTTGATACTATGAACTTGAGGTTGTTTCCTCGGAAAGTGTACCGTATGCTCATTACCATTAACATGAAAAGTGACATTGCCTTTAGTGCAATCAATAACAGCCCCTGCAGTATTCAAAAAAGGTCTTCCAAGAATAATAGACATACTATCATCCTCGGGAATATCAAGAATAACAAAGTCTGTTAAAATAGTAACATTGGCATATCCTCACAAATACCGACATGTACAACAGTTGATTTATCAGCCATTTGCAAAGATAATTCAGTAGGTGCCAAGTTATTCAAATCAAGTCTACGATATAAAGAGAGAGGCATAACACTAACACCGGCTCCAAGATCACATAAAGCAGTTTTAACATAGTTTCTTTTAATGGAGCATGGTATAGTGGGTACTCCTGGATCTCCTAGTTTCTTAGGTATTCCACCTTTAAAAGTATAATTAGCAAGCATGGTGGAAATTCCAGCTTCCAGTATCTTTCTTTTATTTGTAACAATATCTTTAATGTACTTAGCATAAGGATTCATTTTAAGCATATAAGTTAATCTCATACGCAAAAAGATAGGTCTAATCATTTCAGCAAAGCGCTCAAAATCCTCATCATCCTTTTTCTTGGATGGTTTGGGAGGAAAAGGCATGGGTTTCTGGACCCATGGTTCTCTTTCTTTACCATGTTTCCTAGCAACAAAGTCTTTCTTATCATAACATTGATTCTTTGATTGTGGGTTATCAAGATCAACAGCAGGTTCAATTTCTATATCATTATCATTACTAGGTTGAGCATCATCATGAACATTATCATTAACATTATCACTAGTTTCAGGTTCATTACCAGATTGTGTTTCAGCATCAGAGATAGAAATATCATTTGGATTCTCAGGTGTTTCAATAACAGGTTCACTAGAAGCATGCAAAGTCCTATCATTTTTATTTTTCTTCCTTTTAGAAGGACTAGGTGCATCTATATTATTTCTCTGAGAATCTAGCTCAATCCTCTTAGGATGGCCTTCAGGATACAAAGGTTCGTGAGTCATTCTACCACCTCTAGTCATAACTCTAACATCATTATCATTATCCTTGCTATTCAATTCATTGAGCAAATCATTTTGAGCTTTAAGTACTTGTTCTACTTGAGTGGTAACCATAGAAGCATGTTTACTAATAAGTTTAAGTTCACCTTTAACATTAGCCATATAATCACCCAAGTGTTCAAGCATATTGGAATTGTATTTCAATTGTCTACCAAAATAATCATTAAAATCTTCTTGCTTAGCCATAAATTTATCAAACTCATCTAAGCATGGGCTAGCAAATTTAGTAAACGAGATTTCAGATTTATCATACCTATAGAGAGAATTTACCTTTACTACGTGTGTCGGGTTATCAAGACCGTGAATTTCTTCAATAGGTAATGGATTAAGATCATATGTTTTTTCAACAGGTGGTAAATTAAGACCGTGTATTTCTTCAATAGGAGGTAAATTCTTAACATCTTCAGCTTTAATACCTTTTTCTTTCATAGATTTCTTTGCCTCTTGCATATGTTCAGGATTGAGAAATAGAATACCCCTTTTCTTCGGAGTGGGTTTAGGAATAGGCTCAGGAGCTGGCTCAGGAAGTGGCTCAGGAAGTGTCCAATTATTTTCATTTGTCAACATATTATTCAATAGAATTTCAGCTTCATCCGGTGTTCTTTCCCTGAAAACAGAACCAGCACAACTATCCAGGTAATCTCTGGAGGCATCGGTTAGTCCATCATAAAAGATATCAAGTATTTCATTTTTCTTAAGAGGATGATCAGGCAAGGCATTAAGTAATTGGAGAAGCCTCCCCCAAGCTTGTGGGAGACTCTCTTCTTCAATTTGCACAAAATTATATATATATCCCTTAAAGCAGCTTGTTTATTATGAGCAGGGAAATATTTAGCAGAGAAGTAATAAATCATATCCTGGGGACTACGCACACAACCAGGATCAAGAGAATTAAACCATATCTTAGCATCACCCTTTAATGAGAACGGAAATATTTTAAGGATATAAAAGTAACGAGTTCTCTCATAATTAGTGAACTGGGTGGCTATATCATTTAATTTAGTAAGATGTGCCACAACAGTTTCAGATTCATAGCCATGAAAAGGATCAGATTCAACCAAAGTAATTATATCAGGATCAACAGAGAATTCATAATCCTTATCAGTAACACATATAGGTGAAGTAGCAAAAGCAGGGCCAGGTTTCATTCTAGCATTAAGAGATTGCCGCTCCCATTTAGCTAATAACCTCTTGAGCTCGTTGATACATCTCCAACGTATCTATAATTTTTTATTGTTCCATGCTTTTATATTATCAACCTTGGATGTTTTATATGCATTTATATGCTATTTTATATGATTTTTGGGACTAATCTACTAACCCAGAGCCTAGTGCCAGTTTCTGTTTTTCCCTTGTTTCAGTGTTTCGTAGAAAAGGAATATCAAACGGAGTCCAAACGGAATGAAACCTTTGGAAAAGTTATTTTTGGAAAGAACACAATACAGGAGACTTGGAGTGCACGTCGGGGGATCAACGAGGAAGCCACGAGGTAGGGGGCGCGCCCACCCCCCTGGGCGTGCCCTCCACCCTCGTGGGCCCCTCGTGGCTCCCCTGATATATTTCTTCTGCCTATATATATCCATATACCCTAAAACTATCGGGGAGCACAATAGATCGGGAGTTCCGCCACAGAAGCCTCCGTAGCCATCAAAAACCAATCTAGACCCGTTCCGGCACCCTGCCGGAGGGGAATCCCTCATCGGTGGCCATCTTCATCATCCCGGTGCTCTCCATGACGAGGAGGGAGTACTTCTCCCTCGGGGCTGAGGGTATGTACCAGTAGCTATGTGTTTGATCTCTCGCTCGTGTTCTTGAGGTGATACGATCTTGATGTATCGCGAGCTTTGCTATTATATTTGGATCCTATGATGTTTTCTCCCACCTCTACTCTCTTGTAATGGATTGAGTTTCCCCTTTGAAGTAATCTTACCGGATTGAGTCTTTAATGATTTGAGAACACTTGATGTATGTCTTGCCGTGCGTATCTGTGGTGACAATGGGATATCACGTGATTCACTTGATGTATGTTTTAGTGATCAACTTGCGGGTTCTGCCCATGAACCTATGCATAGGGGTTGGCACACGTTTTCGTCTTGATTCTCTGGTAGAAACTTTGGGGCACTCTTTGAGGTTCTATGTGTTGGTTGAATAGATGAATCTGAGATTGTGTGATGCATATCGTATAATCATACCCACGGATACTTGAGGTGACATTGGAGTATCTAGGTGACATTAGAGTTTTGGTTGATTTGTGTCTTAAGGTGTTATTCTAGTACAAACTCTAGGGTGTTTGTGACACTTATAGGAATAGCCCAACAGATTGATTGGAAAGAATAACTTTGAGGTGGTTTCGTACCCTACCATAATCTCTTCGTTTGTTCTCCGCTATTAGTGACTTTGGAGTGACTCTTTGTTGCATTTTGAGGGATAGTTATATGATCCAATTATGTTATTATTGTTGAGAGGACTTGCACTAGTGAAAGTATGAACCCTAGGCCTTGTTTCAACACATTGCAATACCGTTTATGCTCACTTTTATCATTCGTTACCTTGCTATTTTTATATTTTCAGATTACAAAAACTATTATCTACCATCCATATACCACTTGTATCACCATCTCTTCGCCGGACTAGTGCACCTATACAATTTACCATTGTATTGTGTGTGTTGGGGACACAAGAGACTCTTTGTTATTTGGTTGCAGGGTTGCTTGAGAGAGACCATCTTCATCCTACGCCTCCTATGAATTGATAAACCTTAGGTCATCCACTTGAGGGAAATTTGCTACTGTCCTACAAACCTCTGCACTTGGAGGCCCAACAACGTCTACAAGAAGAAGGTTGTGTAGTAGACATCAAGCTCTTTTCTGGCACCGTTGCCGGGGAGGTGAGTGCTTGAAGGTATATCTTTAGATCTTGCAATTGAGTCTTTTAGTTTCTTGTTTTATCACTAGTTTAGTTTATAAAAGAAAACTACAAAAAAATGGAATTATTGATGCCTCATATGCTTCATCTTTTTAATGTCTTTCGTGAGAATAAGGATTCGGATAATTGTGCTCAAGTGCTAGAAGAAGAATGCATTAGAATGTTTGGCACTAAATATTTGAATGATGAGCATTATTGCAATGTTGTTAGTATGAATTCCTTGAATATCCATGATGCTAATGAGATGCAAAGCCACAAGCTTGGGGAAGCTATGTTTGATGAAGATGATATTTTTTGTCCCCCAAGTTTTGATGAGAAAATTTATTATGATGAAAGCCTGCCTCCTATTTATGATGATTATATTCATGAAAGTGCATTTCGAGAGGTCATGACTTTATTTAGTGATGAATCCACTATTTCGGAAGAGGTTCCAATTGATTATGAGAACAAAGTTGCTATCTTTGATTATTATTGTGATCACATGTATGCTTTAAAGAATAATGATATCCATGAAACTTGTCATCATGATTTTAGTTTTCAATTGGATTATGCCTCACATGATAGTTATTTTGTTGAGTTTGCTCCCACTATTATGAATGAGAAGAATTTCGCTTATGTAGAGAGTAGTAAATTTTCTATGCTTGTAGATCATGAAAAGAATGCTTTAGGTGCTGGTTATATTGTTTAATTTATTCATGATGCTACTGAAAATTATTATGAGGGAGGAATATATGCTTGTAGGAATTTCAATAATATCAAGTTCCCTCTCTATGTGCTTAAAGTTTTGAAGTTATGCTTGTTTTGCCTTCCTATGCTAGTTGATTATTGTTCCCATAAGTTGTTTGCTCACAAAATCCCTATGCATAGGAAGTGGGTTAGACTTAAATGTGCTAGTCATATTCTTCATGATGCTCTCTTTATGTTACAATTCTTATCTTTTATGTGAGCATCATTGGAATCATCATGCCTAGCTAGGGGCGTCAAACGATAGCGCTTGTTGGGAGGCAACCTAATTTTGTTTTTATTCCTTGCTTTTTGCTCCTGTTTAGTAATAAATAATTTATCTAGCCTATGTTTAGGTTGTGTTTTTTTGTGTTTAATTAGTGTTTGTGCCAAGTAGAACCGTTGGGAAGACTTGGGGAAAGTCTTGATATCTTGCTGTAAAAAACAGAAACTTTAGCGCTCACGAGAACTGCTGCCATTTTTATTGGAGAGTGATATTTAGTTAATTATTTTTTAAGATTATTAATAGATAAATTACTCACGTCCATCAATTTATTTTAGAATTTTTGGGGTTACATATCTTGCGTTAGCTACAGATTACTACAGACTGTTCTGTTTTTGACAGATTCTGTTTTCCGTGTGTTGTTTGCTTATTTTGATGAATCTATGGCTAGTAAAAGAGTTTATAAACCATAGAGAAGTTGGAATACAGTAGGTTTAACACCAATATAAATAAATAATGAGTTCATTACAGTAGCTTGAAGTGGTGCTTTGTTTTCTTTCGCTAACAGAGCTCACGAGATTTTCTACTTTAAGTTTTGTGTTGTGAAGTTTTCAAGTTTTGGGTAAAGATTTGATGGATTATGGAATAAGGAGTGGCAAGAGCCTAAGCTTGGGGATTTCCAAGGCACCCCAAGGTAATATTCAAGGACAACCAAGAGCCTAAGCTTGGGGATGCCCCGAAAGGCATCCCCTCTTTCATCTTCGTTCATCGGTAACTTTACTTGGAGCTATATTTTTATTCGCCACATGATATGTGTTTTGCTTGGAGCGTCATTTTATTTAATTTTGTTTTGCCTGATGTTTGAATAAAATACCAAGATCTGAAATTATTAAATGTTATAGAGTCTCCATATAGTTGCATAATTGTTCAACTACTCATTGATCTTCACTTATATCTTTTGGAGTAGTTTGTCCTTTGCTCTAGTGCTTCACTTATATCCTTTTAGAGCACGGTGGTGGTTTTATTTTATAGAAATAGATGAACTCTCATGCTTCACTTATATTATTTTGTGAGTCCTAAACAGCATGGTAATTTGCTTTGGTTATGAATTTAGTCCTAATATGATGGGCATCCAAGAGGGGTATAATAAAAACTTTCATATAGAGTGCATTGAATACTAAGAGAAGTTTGATACTTGATGATTGTTTTGAGATATGGAGATAGTGATATTAAAGTTGTGCTAGTTGAGTAGTTGTGAATTTGAGGAATACTTGTGTTGAAGTTTGCAAGTCCCGTAGCATGCACGTATGGTAAACATTGTGTAACAAATTTGAAACATGAGGTGTTATTTGATTGTCTTCCTTATGAGTGGCGGTCGGGGACAAGCGATGGTCTTTTCCTACCAATCTATCCCCCTAGGAGCATGCGCGTAATGCTTGGTTTTTGATGACTTGTAGATTTTTGCAATAAGTATGTGAGTTCTTTATGACTAATGTTGAGTCCATGGATTATACACACTCTCACCCTTCCATCAATGCTAGCCTCTTCGGTACCGTGCATTGCCCTTTCTCACATTGAGAGTTGGTGCAAACTTCGCCGGTGCATCCAAACCCCGTGATATGATACGCTCTTTCACACATAAACCTCCTTATATCTTCCTCAAAACAGCCACCATACCTACCTATTATGGCATTTCCATAGCCATTCCGAGATATATTGCCATGCAACTTTCCACCGTTCCGTTTATTATGACACGCATCATCATTGTCATATTGCTTTGCATGATCATGTAGTTGACATCGTATTTGTGGCAAAGCCACCATTCATAATTTTTCATACATGTCACACTTGATTCATCGCAATCCCGGTACACCGTCAGAGGCATTCATATAGAGTCATATCTTGTTCTAAGTATCGAGTTGTAATATTTGAGTTGTAAATAAATAGAAGTGTGATGATCATCATTAATAGAGCATTGTCCCAAAAAAGAAAAAAAAGAAAAGAAAAGAAAGGCCAAATAAAAAAAGAGAAAGGCCAAATAAAAAAAGTCCAAATAAAAAATAAAAAAATAAAAGGGACAATGCTACTATCCTTTTTTCCACACTTGTGCTTCAAAGTAACACCATGATCTTCATGATAGAGAGTCTCTTGTTTTGTCACTTTCATATACTAGTGGGAAATTTTCATTATAGAACTTGGCTTGTATATTCCAACAATGGGCCTCCTCAAGTGCCCTAGGTCTTCTTGATCAATCAAGTTGGATGCACACCCACTTAGTTTCTTTTGTTGAGCTTTCATACATTTATAGCTCTAGTGCATCCGTTGCATGACAATCCCTACTCCTTGCATTGACATCAATTGATGGGCATCTCCCTAGCCCATTGATTAGCCGCGTCTATGTGAGACTTTCTCCTTTTTTGTCTTCTCCACATAACCCCCTCATTATATTCTATTCCACTCATAGTGCTATATCCATGGCTCGCGCTCATGTATTGCGTCAAGGTTTATAAAGTTTGAGATTACTAAAGTATGAAACAATTGCTTGGCTTGTCATCGGGGTTGTGCATGATGAGAGCATTCTTGTGTGACGAAAATGGAGCATGACTAAATTATATGATTTTGTAGGGATGAAATTTCTTTGGCCATGTTATTTTGAGAAGACATGATTGCTTAGTTAGTATGCTTGAAGTATTATTATTTTTATGTCAATATTAAAATTTTGTCTTGAATCTTATGGATCTGAATATTCTTGCTACAATAAAGAGAAATACATGATGAATATGTTAGGCAGCATTCCACATCAAAAATTCTGTTTTTATCATTTACCTACTCGAGGACGAGCAGGAATTAAGCTTGGCGATGCTGATACGTCTCCAACGTATCTATAATTTTTTATTGTTCCATGCTATTATATTATCATCCTTGGATGTTTTATATGCATTTATATGCTATTTTATATGATTTTGGGGATTAACCTATTAACCCAGAGCCCAGTGCCAGTTTCTGTTTTCCCCTTGTTTCAGTGTTTCGCAGAAAAGGAATATCAAATGGAGTCCAAACGGAATGAAACCTTTGGAAAAGTTATTTTTGGAAAGAAAGCAACACAGGAGACTTGGAGTGCACGTCGGGGGATCAACGAGGAAGCCACGAGGCAGGGGGCGCGCCCTCCACCCTCGTGGGCCCCTTGTGGCTCCCCTGATGTATTTCTTCCACCTATATATATCCATATACCCTAAAACTATTGGGGAGCACAATAGATCGGGAGTTCTGCCGCCAGAAGCCTCCGTAGCCACCGAAAACCAATCTAGACCCATTTCGACACCCTGCCGGAGGGGGAATCCCTCACCGGTGGCTATCTTCATCATCCTGGTGCTCTCCATGACGAGGAGTGAGTAGTTCTCCCTCGGGTCTGAGGGTATGTACCAGTAGCTATGTGTTTGATCTCTCTCTCTCTCTCTCGTGTTCTTGAGGTGATACGATCTTGATGTATCGTGAGCTTTGCTATTATATTTGGATCCTATGATGTTTTCTCCCCCTCTACTCTCTTGTAATGGACTGAGTTTCCCCTTTGAAGTAATCTTATCGGATTGAGTCTTTAATGATTTGAGAACGCTTGATGTATGTCTTGCCGTGCGTATCTGTGGTGACAATGGGATATCACGTGATTCACTTGATGTATGTTTTGGTGATCAACTTCCGGGTTCCGCCCATGAACCTATGCATAGGGGTTGGCACACGTATTTGTCTTGATTCTCCGGTAGAAACTTTGGGGTAGTCTTTGAGGTTCTATGTGTTGGTTGAATAGATGAATCTGAGATTGTGTGATGGATATCGTATAATCATACCCACAGATACTTGAGGTGACATTGGAGTATCTAGGTGACATTAGGGTTTTGGTTGATTTGTGTCTTAAGGTGTTATTCTAGTACGAACTCTAGGGCTGTTTGTGACACTTATAGGAAGAGCCCAACGGATTGATTGGAAAGAATAACTTTGAGGTGGTTTCGTACCCTACCATAATCTCTTCGTTTGTTCTCCGCTATTAGTGACTTTGGAGTGACTCTTTGTTGCATGTTGAGGATAGTTATATGATCCAATTATGTTATTATTGTTGAGAGGACTTGCACTAGTGAAAGTATGAACCCTGGGCCTTGTTTCAACACATTGCAATACCGTTTATGCTCACTTTTATCATTCATTACCTTGCTGTTTTTATATTTTCATATTACAAAAACTATTATCTACCATCCATATACCACTTGTATCACCATCTCTTCGCTGAACTAGTGCACATATACAATTTACCATTGTATTGGGTGTGTTGGGGACATAAGAGACTCTTTGTTATTTTGTTGCAGGGTTGTTTGAGAGAGACCATCTTCATCCTACGCCTCCTACGGATTGATAAACCTTAGGTCATCCACTTGAGGGAAATTTGCTACTGTCCTACAAACCTCTGCACTTGGAGGCCCAACAACGTCTACAAGAAGAAGTTTGTGTAGTAGACATCACTCGCATCTATCTTTGCAAGCTAAAATAGCTAAAGAAGCTTCTTTATCAAAAACCTAACCCTTAGGAATAGCAGGCAAGTCTTCACCATCACTTTCATCAATATTATCAGATTCAATATTTTCATTCTCTCTAACCCTAGCAAGTTGTTCATCAAGAAATTCACCAAGTGGCACAGTAGTATCAAGCATATAAGTAGTTTCATCATAAGTATCATGCATAGCAGAAGTGGCATCATCAATAACATGCGACATATCAGAATGAATAGTAGAAGCAGGTTTAGGTGTCGCAAGCTTACTCAAAATAGAAGGTGAATCAAGTGTGGAGCTAGATGGCAGTTCCTTACCTCCCCTCTTAGTTGATTGATAAATCTTGGTTCTTGGATCTTTCAAGTTCTTCATAATGATAAGAAGATATAAATCCCAAGTGACTCAAAGAATAGAGCTATGCTCCCCGGCAACGGCGCCAGAAAATAGTCTTGATAACCCACAAGTATAGGGGATCGCAATAGTTTTCGAGGGTAGAGTATTCAACCCAAATTTATTGATTCGACACAAGCGGAGCCAAAGAATATTCTCAAGTATTAGCAGCTGAGTTGTCAATTCAACCACACCTGGAAACTTAGTATCTGCAGCAAAGTGTTTAGTAGCAAAGTAATATGATAGTAGTGGTAACGGTAGCAAAAGGTAATGATAGCAAAAGTAATGTTTTTGGTATTTTGTAGTGATGATAGCAATAGCAACAGAAAAGTAAATAAGCGAAGAACAATATATGGAAAGCTCGTAGGCAATGGATCAGTGACGGAGAATTATGCCGGATGCGGTTCATCATGTAACAATCATAACCTAGGGTGACACAGAACTAGCTCCAGTTCATCAATGTAATGTAGGCATGTATTCCGAATATAGTCATACGTGCTTATGGAAAAGAACTTGCATGACATCTTTTGTCCTACCCACCCGTGGCATTGGGGTCCTCATGGAAACTAAGGGATATTAAGGCCTCCTTTTAATAGAGTACTGGGCCAAAGCATTAACACATAGTGAATACATGAACTCCTCAAACTACGGTCATCACCGGTAAGTATCCCGGTTATTGTCACTTCAGGGTTAACGGATCATAACACATAATAGGTGACTATAGACTTGCAAGATAGGATCAAGAACTCTCATATATTGATGAAAACATAATAGGTTCAGATCTGAAATCATGGCACTCGGGCCCTAGTGACAAGCACTAAGCATAGCAAAGTCATAGCAACATCAACCTCAGAACATAGTGGATACTAGGGATCAAACCCTAACAAAACTAACTCGATTACATGACAGATCTCATCCAACCCATCACCGTCCAGCAAGCCTACGATGGAATTACTCACGCATGGTGGTGAGCATCATGAAATTGGTGATGGAGGAAGGTTGATGATGACGATGGCATCGGATTCCCCTCTCAGGAGCCCCAGACGGACTCCAGATCAGCCCTCCCGAGAGGTTTTAGGGCTTGGCGGTGGCTCCGTATCGTAAAGTGTGATGAATCCTTCTCTCTGATTTTTTCTCCCTGAAACCAAATATATAGAGTTGGAGTTGAGGTCGGAGGAGATCCAGGGGGCCCACGAGGTAGGGGCGCGCGCCCTAGGGGGGCAGGAGCGCCCCCCACCCTCGTGGACAGGTGGTGGGCCCCCTGGTCTTCATCTTTTGCAAGGATTTTTTATTATTTCCGAATAGATGTTCCGTGAAGTTTCACGTCATTCCGAGAACTTTTGTTTCTGCACATAAATAACACCATAGCAATTCTGCTGAAAACAGCGTCAGTCCGGGTTAGTTCCATTCAAATCAGCAAGTTAGAGTCCAAAACAAGGGCAAAAGTGTTTGGAAAAGTAGATACGACGGAGACGTATCAATAACCCTCATGCACACCAGGAAATTCATATCTAGGGGGAATCTTCATCATCACTTTCATCAATATTATTAGTTTCAATAATTTCATTCTCTCTAGCCCTAGCAAGTTGTTCATCGAGAAATTCACCTAATGGCACAATATTTTCAAGCATAGAAGTAGTTTCGTCATAAGCATCATGCAAAGCAGAAGTGGCATCATCAATAACATGCGACATATCAGAATGAATAGCAGGAGTAGGTGTCGCAAGTTTACTCATAACAGAAGGTGAATCAAGTGCAGAGCTAGATGGTAGTTCCTTACCTCCCCTCGTAGTTGAGGGAAAAATCTTGGTTCTTTCATCTTTCAAGTTCCTCATAGTGATCAGCAGATATAAATCCCAAGTGACTCAAAGAATAGAGCTATGCTCCCCGGCAATGGCACCAGAAAATAGTCTTGATAACCCACAAGTATAGGGGATCGCAACAGTTTTTGAGGGTAGAGTATTCAACCCTAATTTATTGATTCGACACAAGGGGAGCCAAAGAATATCCTCAAGTATTAACAGTTGAGTTGTCAATTCAACCGCACCTGAAAGACTTAATATCTACAACAAAGTATTTAGTAGCAAAGTAATATGGAAGTAACGGTAATGGTGGCAAAAGTAACAGTATTGGGTTTGTGCTAATTGTAACAGTGGCAACGAAAAAGTAAGTAAGCAAAGATCAATATGTGAAAAGCTCGTAGGCAATGGATCAGTGATGGATAATTATGTCGGATGGGATTCCTCATGTAATAGTTATAACATAGGGTGACACAGAACTAGCTCCAGTTCATGAATGTAATGTAGGCAGGTATTCCGAATATAGTCATACGTGCTTATGGAAAAGAACTTGCATGACATCTTTTGTCCTACCCTCCCGTGGCAGCGGTGTCCCATTGGAAACTAAGGGATATTAAGGCCTCCTTTTAATAGAGTACCAGAACAAAGCATTAGCACTTAGTGAATACATGAACTCCTCAAACTATAGTCATCACCGGTAGTTGTCCCGATTATTTTCACTTCGGGGTTAACGGATCATAACACATAGTAGGTGACAATTGACATGCAAAATAGGATCAAGAACTCACATATATTCATGGAAACATATAATAATAGGTTCAGATCTGAAATCATGGCACTCGGGCCCTAGTGACAAGCATTAAGCATAGAAAAGTCATAGCAACATCAATCTCAGAACATAGTGGACACTAGGGATCAAACCCTAACAAAACTAACTCAATTACATGATAAATCTCATCCAACCCATCACCGTCCAGCAGGCCTACGATGGAATTACACACGCACGACGGTGAGAATCATGAAATTGGTGATGGAGGAAGGTTGATGATGACGATGGTGACGGATTCCCCTCTCCGGAGCCCCGAACAAACTCTAGATCAGCCCTCCCGAGAGAGAATAGGGCTTGGCGGCAGCTCCATATCGTAAAACGCGATGAATCCTTCTCCTTGATTTTTTTTCTCCACGAACATGAATATATAGAGTTGGAGTTGAGGTCGGTGGAGTTGAGGTCGGTGGAGCCTCAGGGGGCCCACGAGACAAGGGGTGTGCTTGGGTGCGCCCCTACCCTCGTGGACAGGGTGTGGGCCCCCTGGTGTTGATTCTTTCGCCAGTATTTTTTATATATTCCAAAAATATTCTCCGTGAAGTTTCAGGTCATTCCGAGAACTTTTATTTCTGCACAAAAATAACACCAAGGAAATTCTGCTAAAAACAGCGTCAGTCCGGGTTAGTTCCATTCAAATCATGCAAGTTAGAGTCCAAAACAAGGTCAAAAGTGTTTGGAAAAGTAGATACGATGGAGACGTATCACAAACCTTGTAACATCCCAAATTTTCAATTTGGAATGTTATACATTAGATCATCATTGCATATCATATTTTATTTTCTTTTGGTTTTGATCCTAGAAATTCTACGCAACTCAAGTACCCACGGAGAGAGTTGGGGATTTCGTTATTTTCATATTTGAGTTTTCTCAAAAATTGAGAATAGGATCATTTGATTTTAATTATTTATCATCAATTATTTTATTACAAAAATATGAGAGAGGGAATAAAATGACTTTCCCAACATAAAGAAATAATGAGGATTTAATAATAAAATCAAGTAAGATTTTATTTCGGAGTTTTCCGGTATTTTATTTGAATTTAGGAAAAATGTGCGTTTTTCAAACTTGCATTTAGGCCCCAAATAAATGTTCACCTTGTGTGGCTTGATTTTAGAAGCCCGGGAAAATTTATTTCGAGATTTTTGGAGTACGTTTAGTATTTCTTTTTATTTTCTTCTGCGCGTAATTATTTAAAAAAACATGCACCGACCTAACCGGGCCGTGTCCGACTAGGACTCTTGGCCCGGCAGGCTTTATAAGCCGCAGCCCAGCCCCGGGCCAAACCCTAGCCGCCAGCCCCGCCCGCCCTCGAGCCCCGCGCCGCCGCCTCGCCGGACCCCGCCGCCGCCGACCCGCCGCTCGAGGTGCCTCGATTCCGCGCCGCCGTTTTTCTCGAAAAACCGTTCGGTTTTTTTGTCGGTTTTTCCGTCTAACCAACTTAAACAAGTTTTTGCCACAGTAAAAAAATTGCCTTAGATCCAGATTAGTAGAACAAAGTTGTTTTCCTTCGCCGTTTGACTTTCGTTACTTCGTTCGATTTGATTCTTTTGTAATACTACCCAGGGTTTCTTTAGTTTGACAAACTGGAGTTCTTAAGTTGAACTTTCTGGTTAGAGCTCTTACTTGAGTTTTACCTGTGCATTAGATGAGTACTTATTGTATGCTTGTTGTTTGTCTGCGATAGAATACCCGGAGTGCGCCGCCTGTTACTTCGAATCTCTAGGTTTCGCGGATCATCGGCAAGGCAAGTAACACTTGATCATACCTTTCCTACTACCCAGTTTTATTGCATTAGATCAAATCCTCAAACATTGCATGATTAGGATCTAATTAAATTATGGGATGGGAAGTAGTTGAGGTAGTACCTATTACCTGTTTATTATCAAACCCTTGGGAGTTACTTCTACGTTTGCTTATTATTGCTATGCTATGCTAGTAGACGTGGATTGGCTGAGTGATATCCATGACAGATGTGAGTTTGCTAATTAATGGTTTATCTAAGGTGGCAACTTAAATACACATCTGGGTGGATTGAGGCATCTGGGTAATCCAGGATTTGCCTATTTTCTTTTGGACCGCCACCCAGGCTCAAAGGGATCATGAGATTTTTCATGCTAGAAACTTCCGTGTGCAGCCACAAGCTATTATGGGCTCTAGCATAGTTGACTAAGTCGTGCAAACTCTTACAGTGGTAGACTAGCAGATGTAGGGGATGTAGGTGGTACGGTCTACCCGATCGTAAGGTGCTAGCACTTCTGAAAGACTATGTCTCGGTCATCCATCTTCTCAAACACCATGTAGTGCGAGAAACCAAACGGAGGCGATCGAGTCTTGTGGGGAAAAGTGCGCAAACCTCTACAGAGTGTATAAACTAATCACGGTTAGCCGTGTCCCCGGTTATGGACATCTTAAGTATCTAGTACCTGGATTATCATGTGAATCTCAACATGTTACTCTAAGTTAATTTGGTTGGGTTTTGTTTAATGATGTTTAATTGGGATTGAGAATGCTGTCAACCATTCTCAATGTTTAACAACCACCATGATAGTTAAATAAATTTATTCCTTTGCAGTAGGGAAAAATTGGCTTTTCGCAAAAATGTAACCATACAGCTCTCCACCAGCCAAATATGCACATAGAATAGCTGTTTCATTCCATTACTCTCTATGTGTTACATTGCCAGCATATTCCATGTGCTGACCCATTTTTGGGGTGCAACGTTAATGTTGGAGACTTTTCAGACGACGATTAAGGAGTTTTTAGGTCGTGGTTCTATACTCAGTGATGCCATTGGAGTTGATGGACTCGCTTATCTTCCAAGCCTTCCGCTGTTATCGTTATTAGATGGCCTTAAGCCATATTTATTGTAATAAGTTCTCTTTTGAGACACTCGATGTAATAAGTGTGTGATTGCTACTCTGTTATAAATCCTCCGAGTACTGTGTGGTGTCAGCATTACTGATCCAGGGATGACACCGGAGCACAGAGATTGGACCGTTTGAGGTCTGGTCGCTACAGAGATGGTATCAGAGCACATGCTTACTGTAGGACACGACCACTAAGCTAAAGACCTAGATCACTACCTACTCTCTTCTCCTCTGACTCCTCATCTTTTCTACTCCTTTAGGATGGCGGATGCAAGGAACGAGTTCACGCAACCAGATGAAGATACACCCTTTGGACGTCACTTGAAGGAAGTCACTAGATACCTGAACATAGGAGTACCAAGCTTCACTGGGAGCTACAACGCCACTTTACCTGAAGAAGAGCGCTGGATGATTCAAGTTCAAGTTCCAGGAAGGACGTTCATGCCAGTCACTGAGCCCATAGAGTTTTCTTTTGATGCACCAACTTGGAGTCTAGGAAAGAGCATGGCAGCTCACATCGCCATGGGACGCATTGGAGAAGTCTACCGCAATGATCTCAAGGATACTATCTACCAGATTTGTGGACGCCGAGATGAGCACTGGGAGATGATCAGCACCAGGAAGGATAGATCAATTGCAGCTTTTATCCATGAGTTAAACCAGCACATTCGATGTCAGGAGAACCAGATGTGTGCCGACATGATAGACCTGAAGAAGGCAAGAACAAGAATCAAGGAAATGGAGGAAGAACTCAAGGCTACACGTGAAGATTATGAAGAAGAAACTGAAGTATTAGTGGACAAGAATGCCGACCTAACAATGAAGATCGGGATATTTATGGGAGGCCCTACACCAGTAGATGAAGACGAAGAACCCAAGGAGATACGCCCGGAAGACTACATCATCATCGACGACACCGGTTCGGATCCAGATGATAGCGATGATGACTATGTTGATGAAGCCGGAGCAGATATCATGGAGTCTGCAACCGAAGAATATTTCTAGTAGACCACCTCATCAGTAGTAGTAGTAGTCCACCATGTAAATATCATAGTCCGAGCACTTTTGTGATAGTTAGATCGATTGTATGCCCTTGTTTGATTGAATGAATGAAGTGAATTGTTTGATTTTGCCTCATGTGCATATGGGTAGTGTTTTCTATTTAGACCACCTCTATTCTTAAATCTCATCTTTTCTAAACCCTCAGATGCCTCCGAGACGTGACCCCGGATTTACCTTTCCACCGGAGCTCACTCAGTTGCTCCAGCAGTAGAACACATCGATGCAGTTGCTAGTCCAGAATCAGAATCAGGGGAACAACAACAACAATCCACCACCACCACATGTTGATCATTTAGCCCGTTTTCTTAGGCTGAACCCGCCGGTGTTTTCCAGTAGCACCGAGCCAATGGTAGCAGATGATTGGCTCCGCAAGACAGCTAGAGAGTTGACCACAGCAGGATGCACGGATGCGGAGAAGGTGAAGTTTGCCACACATCAGCTTGAAGGACCCGCAGCATCATGGTGGGAGAATTTCACAGCCACTTTCCATGTCGACACTATCACATGGGACCAGTTTCAGCAGGCTTTTCGCACTGCCCATGTTTCAGCAGGAGCTATGGCCATGAAGAAGCGTGAGTTTCGCAACTTGCACCAATGAGGACGGACAGTTGGCCAGTACGTGGAGGACTTTAGTAAATTAGCACGTTATGCCCCAGATGACATTGCTACGGATGCAGCTAAGCAGGAGAAGTTTCTGGAAGGACTGAATGATGAGTTGAGCATGCAGTTGATGGTAGCAACCTTCAACAACTACCAGGAGTTGGTAGATCGTGCTCTTATGATTGAAGGGAAGCAGCAGCAAATTGAAAGTCGCAAGAGCAAGTATGCACAAGGAAAGTACAATTCAGGAGCTCAGCAGAAGCCACGTTTTACCCCTAGACCGGGAGGACATTTTCAGCATACCCATGGAGGAGGTAGCTCACACAATCACAATGGCCCCAGGAATGGTAATGGTAATGGAGGAAGCAACAGCCAGAACCGCACCAACCCATCAACCCCAGCCAAGAAAGACCTGAGCCAAGTCACTTGCTTTAAGTGTTTGAAGACCGGACATTATGCCAATGAATGTCCTGAATTACAAAATGGAAATAGCAATGGAAGCTCTGGGAAGAAGCCGAACCCTTTCAACAGGGGACAGGTGAACCAAGTTAGCGTGGAGGAGGTTGAAGCTCAGCCTGATGCAGTAATAGGTAAGTTTTTGGTTAAGTCATTTACTGCACCCGTTCTTTTTGATACTGGTGCATCGCATTCATACATCTCAAGGGTATTTGTGGATAAGTATAACCTGTCAACCCGAGCCCTTAGGTCACCCATGTTAGTAACCTCGCCTGGAGCAGAATATATGGCTAGTCAATGGTGTGATCGGTTACCGTTAAGGATTGGTAACTATGTTTTTCCCTCATACCTAATAGTATTGGAATCCCAAGGATTGAATGTGATATTAGGCATGGATTGGTTATCAAAGTATGAAGGGAATATTGAATGTGCTAGTAAGTCAATTTTGCTTACCACCCAGAAGGGAGAAGGATCAAGTATGTATCCCGACATGTGCCAAAGAGGACTCAAGTAAATTGCTTAACAGGAGTTGTGCAGGAGGAAGTACCAGTGGTAAAGGAATTCCCTGATGTATTTCTAGAGGAGTTGCCAGGCATGCCACCAGATAGAGACATTGAGTTTTTGATTGAGCTATTGCCAGGCACAGGGCCAATATCGAAGAGACCATACAGGATGCCTGCAAAGGATTTGGTGGAGATTAAGAAGCAAATTAAGGAGTTACTGGATAAAGGTTATATTCGCCCAAGTTCTTCACCTTGGGGATCGCCGGTACTTCTAGTGGAGAAGAAGGATGGATCGTTAAGGATGGTTGTCGATTATCGAGGATTGAATGAAGTAACAATCAAGAACAAGTACCCACTACCGATCATCAATGATCTGTTTGATCGATTGCAAGGAGCTAAGGTATTTTCCAAGATCGATCTGCGATCAGGATACCACCAGTTGAAGATTCGGGAACAGGATATACCCAAGACGGCTTTTACCACCAGGTATGGGCTGTACGAGTATACCGTTAGGTCATTTGGTCTGACTAACGCACCTGCATATTTTATGAACATGATGAACAAAGTGTTTATGGAGTTTTTGGATAAGTTCATCGTAGTGTTCATTGATGATATCCTGGTTTACTCAAAGAATGAAGAGGAGCATAAGGAACATTTGCGTTTGGTTCTTGGAAAGCTCAGGGAACATCAATTATATGCCAAGTTTACCAAATGTGAGTTTTGGTTGAAGGAAGTAGGATTCCTCGAACACGTTATATCCGGAGAAGGTATAGCAGTTGACCCCACAAAGGTTATCACTGTGACCAATTGGGAAGCACCAACAACAGTTGGAGAGATCCGGAGTTTTCTTGGACTCGCAGGATACTACCGGAGATTTATAGAGAATTTCTCATAGATTGCGAAGCTTATGACGGAGTTGTTGAAGAAAGATACCAAGTTCATATGGACGGAGGAATGTGAGGCTAGTTTCCAGGAGTTGAAGAAACGTTTGGTTACTTCACCAGTGTTGATTTTTGCCAGACCAGACCAAGGATTATGAGGTGTATTGCGACGCTTCACGTCGAGGACTTGGAGCAGTGCTTATGCAGGAAGGGAGAGTTGTTTCATATGCCTCACGACAGCTTAAGCCTCATGAGTTTAATTATGCTATGCATGATTTGGAGTTAGCAGCCGTAGTGCATGCACTGAAGACTTGGAGACATTTTGTGATTGGAAACCATTGCGAGGTGTATACGGATCATAAGAGTTTGAAGTATATATTTTCACACGGAAGGAGTTGAATCTCAGACAAACGAGATGGTTGGAGATCACCAAGGATTATGATATGAAATTGCATTATCACCCTGGAAAGGCTAATGTAGTAGCCGACGCATTAAGCCATAAGAGTCATGTCAACACCCTAATGACGGGAGAATTACCAAGGGAGTTAGTCGAAAATATTCTAGAGTTATGTTTAGAAATAGTCCCGAGAGGCTATGTAGCAGCATTGGAGATTCAGTCTACATTGATGGATAAAATCAGAGAAGCCCAAAGGACTGACAAGGAGATTGCTTCTATTAAGGAGAAACTTAGCAAAGGAAAGGCTAAGGGATTTCGTGAGGATGAGCACGATACCCTATGGTTTGAAGATCGTGTTTCCGTGCCCAATGACCCGGAGATCAGGAAGTTGATACTGCAAGAGGCACATGATTCACCATATTTGATTCACCCAGGAAATACCAAGATGTATTTGGATTTGAAGGATATTTTCTGGTGGACCGGAATGAAGAAGGATATTGCGGAGTACGTAGCAGATTGTGATGTATGTCAGAGAGTGAAGGCAGAGCATCGGAAGCCAGCAGGATTGCTACAACCATTGCCGATACCCGAATGGAAGTGGGATAAGCTAGGCATGGATTTTATTACAGGATTGCCCAGAACACGTTCAGGCTATGACTCGATTTGGGTTGTAGTCGATCGTTTGACAAAGGTAGCTCATTTCATCCCGGTAAAGACTACTTACACCAGTGCAAAGTTGGCAAAGATATACATGACCAGGATAGTATGTCTGCATGGAGTTGCGAGGAGTATCGTATCAGATAGAGGAACCCAGTTTACCTCAAAGTTCTGGAAGCAGTTGCACGAAACTTTGGGAACCAGGCTAGAATTCAGTACAGCTTTTCATCCGCAGACAGATGGACAGACCGAGAGAGTCAATCAGATTTTGGAGGATATGCTGAGAGCTTGTGCGCTAGATTATGGATCTAGTTGGGACGACAATTTGCCATATGCAGAGTTCTCTTATAACAATAGCTACCAAACCACTTTGAAGATGGCCCCTTTCGAAGCCTTGTACGGAAGGAAGTGCAGGACACCGTTGTCATGGGACGAAGTTGGCGACCGCCAGTTGTTTGGACCTGACTTGATTAAAGAGTCTGAATTGAAGGTGAAGTTGATTCGTGATAGGCTCAAGATAGCCCAGTCCAGACAGAAGAGTTATGCAGATTCTAAACGCAAGGAGACATTTTACGAAGTTGGAGATAGAGCTTATCTTCGAGTATCACCACTTCGGGGAACAAAGCGTTTTGGAGTTAAGGGAAGGTTAGCACCACGATTTGTAGGACCATATCGAGTTTTGGAGCGTATGGGAGAAGTGGCCTACAAGTTGAAATTGCCCGAAGGATTGTCAGGAGTTCATGATGTGTTCCACGTTTCTCAGTTAAAGAAGTGCCACGCGGAGATGGCTGACATACCGTTGAGGGATACAGTGCCATTGGAAGCAATCCAGTTGGATAACAATTTGACCTATGAGGAGAAACCAGTTAAGATTCTCGAGTTTGCCAGTCGAGTCACTCGCAGCAAGGTTATCAAGTTTTGTAAGGTTCAGTGGAGCCACCACACGGAGGACGAAGCCACCTAGGAGCGAGAGGAAGATTTGGTCAAGGACCACCCTCACCTATTTTCTAGCCAACCCGAATCTCGAGGGCGAGATTCATCTTAAGGGGGGTAGGTTCGTAACATCCCAAATTTTCAATTTGGAATGTTATACATTAGATCATCATTGCATATCATATTTTATTTGCTTTTGGTTTTGATCCTAGAAATTCTACGCAACTCAAGGACCCACAGAGAGAGTTGGGGATTTCCTTATTTTCATATTTGAGTTTTCTCAAAAATTGAGAATAGGATCATTCGATTTTAATATTTTATCATCAATTATTTCTATTACAAAAATATGAGAGAGGGAATAAAATGACTTTCCCAAAATAAAGAAATATTGAGGATTTAATAATAAAATCAAGTATGATTTTATTTCGGAGTTTTCCGGTATTTTATTTGAATTTAGGAAAAATGTGCATTTTTCAAAATTTCATTTAGGCCCCAAATAAATGTTCACCTTGTGCGGCTTGATTTTAGAAGCCCGGGAAAATTTATTTCGGGATTTTTGGAGTCCGTTTAGTATTTCTTTTTATTTTTCTTCTGCGCGTAATTATTTAAAAAAAACGCGCACCGACCTAGCCGGGCCGTGTCCGACTAGGACCCCTGGACCGGCAGGCTTTATAAGCCGCAGCCCAGCCCCGGGCCAAACCCTAGCCGCCAGCCCCGCCCGCCCTCGAGCCCCGCGCCGCCGCCGCCCGCGCCGCCACCTCGCCGGACCCCGCCACCGTCGACGCCTCGCCAGACCCCGTCGCCGCCTCGCCGGACCCCGCCGTTGCCGACCCGCCGCACAAGGTGCCTCGATTTTCGTGCTGCCGTTTTTCTCGAAAAACCGTTCGGTTTTTCCGTAGGTTTTTCGTCGGTTTTTTTTGTTTCCGTTTTTTGAGATCGGTTTTTTCGGTTTAGGTTAAATAACGAGCGTTCGCTCGTTCGTTTGTTTTAACGAACGTATTCGTAGTTTAGATCCGGTTAACGAACGTTCGTTCGTTAATCCGTTCGTTGTTTTTCTTTTTCTCAGATTTTCCGCGATTATTTTCTGATCGCGATTTCCGATCCGATTTTCGTTTTAGTATAACTTTTCGCTCGTTTATCGGAATCAGGCGATTCAAGCGCCTGGAGTTTCGTCTCGAAACCCTCTATCCGTCTAGCCAACTTAAACAAGTTTTTTCCACTATCACAATTGCCTTAGATCCATATTAGTAGAACGAAGTTGTTTTCTTTCGCCGTTTGACTTTCGTTGCTTCGTTCGATTTGATTCTTTTGTAAACCAGAGTTCTTAAGTTGAACTTTCTGGTTAGATCTCTTACTTGAGTTTTACCTGTGCATTAGATGAGTACTTATTGTACGCTTGTTGTTTGTCTGCGATAGAATACCCGGAGGGCGCCGCCTGTTACTTCGAATCTCTAGGTTTCGCGGATCCTCAGCAAGGCAAGTAACACTTGATCATACCTTTCCTACTACCCAGTTTTATTACATTAGATCAAATCCTCAAACATTGCATGATTAGGATCTAATTAAATTGTGGGATGGGAAGTAGTTGAGGTAGTACCTATTACCTGTTTATTATCAAACCCTTGGGAGTTACTTCTACGTTTGCTTATTATTGCTATGCTATGCTAGTAGACGTGGATTGGGTGAGTGATATCCATGACAGATGTGAGTTTGTTAATTAATGGTTTATCTAAGGTGGCAACTTAAATACACATCTGGGTGGATTGAGGCACCTGGGTAATCCAGGATTTGCCTGTTTTCTTTTGGACCGCCACCCAGGCTCAAAGGGATCATGAGATTTTTCATGCTAGAAACTTCCGTGTGCAGCCACAAGCTATTATGGGCTCTAGCATAGTTGACTAAGTCGTGCAAACTCTTACAGTGGTAGACTAGCAGATGTAGGGGATGTAGGTGGTACGGTCTACCCGATCGTAAGGTGCTAGCGCTTCTGAAAGACTATGTCTCGGTCATCCGTCCTCTCAAACACCATGTAGTGCGAGAAACCAAACGGAGGCGATCGAGTCTTGTGGGGAAAAGTGCGCAAACCTCTGCAGAGTGTATAAACTAATCGCGGTTAGCCGTGTCCCCGGTTATGGACATGTTGAGTATCTAGTACCTGGATTATCATGTGAATCTCAACATGTTACTCTAAATTAATTTGGTTGGGTTTTGTTTAATGATGTTTAATTGGGATTGAGAATGTTGTCAACCATTCTCAATGTTTAACAACCACCATGATAGTTAAATAAATTTATTCCTTTGCAGTAGGGAAAATTGGCTTTTTGCAAAACTGTAACCATAGAGCTCTCCACCAGCCAAATATGCATATACAATAGTTGTGTCATTCCATTACTTTGTTGGGGAACGTAGCAGAAATTCAAAATTTTCTATGCATCACCAAGATCAATCTATGGAGTAATCTAGCAACGAGGGAAGGAGAGTGCATCTACATACCCTTGTAGATCGCTAAGCGGAAGCGTTCAAGTGAACGGGGTTGATGGAGTCGTACTCGTCGTGATCCAAATCACCGACGATCCTAGTGCCGAACGGACGGCACCTCCGCGTTCAACACACGTACAGCCCGGTGACGTCTCCCATGCCTTGATCCAGCAAGGAGAGAGGGAGAGGTTGAGGAAGACTCCATCCAGCAGCAGCACAACGGCGTGGTGGTGGTGGAGGAGCGTGGTGATCCAGCAGGGCTTCGCCAAGCACCGCGAGATATGAGGAGAAAGAGAGGTCGGGCTGCGCCAACAAGAGAAGAAAGTTCGTCTGTGGGCTGCTCCTTTGCCTCCACTATATATAGGGGGAGAGGGGGGGCTGCGCCCCCACCTAGGGTTCCACCCTAGGGGCGGTGGCCAGCCCAGATCTCATCTGGTGGGGCGGCCAAGAGGGGAAACTTACCCCCCAAGCTAGGTGGGGCGCCCCCTCCCCAAACCCTATGCGCCTTGGGCCCTTGTGGGGGGGGGGCGCACCAGCCCACCTGGGGCTGGTCCCCTCCCACACTTGGCCCATGCAGCCCTCCGGGGCTTGTGGCCCCACTTGGTGGACCCCCGGGACCCTCCTGGTGGTCCCGGTACGTTACCGATAAAACCCGAAACTTTTCCGGTGACCAAAACAGGACTTGCCATATATAAAT
Source organism: Triticum dicoccoides (assembly GCF_002162155.2). NCBI lineage: Eukaryota > Viridiplantae > Streptophyta > Magnoliopsida > Poales > Poaceae > Triticum > Triticum dicoccoides. The sequence goes on from NC_041382.1 coordinate 520,641,812, forward strand.
ATTTACCTCCGGACCATTCCGGAACTCCTCGTGACGTCCAAGATCTCATCCGGGACTCCGAACAACATTCGGTAACCACATACAAACTTCCTTTATAACCCTAGCGTCATCGAACCTTAAGTGTGTAGACCCTACGGGTTCGGGAACCATGCAGACATGACCGAGACGTCCTCCGGTCAATAACCAACATCGGGATCTGGATACCCATGTTGGTTCCCACATGTTCCACGATGATCTCATCGGATGAACCACGATGTCAAGGACTTAATCAATCCCGTATACAATTCCCTTTGTCTAGCGGTACGCTACTGGCCCGAGATTCGATCGTCGGTATCCCGATACCTTGTTCAATCTCGTTACCGGCAAGTCTCTTTACTCGTTCCGTAACACATCATCCCGTGATCAACTCCTTGATCACATTGTGCACATTATGATGATGTCCTACTGAGTGGGCCCAGAGATACCTCTCCGTTTACACGGAGTGACAAATCCCAATCTCGATTCGTGCCAACCCAACAGACACTTTCGAAGATACCTGTAGTGTACCTTTATAGCCACCTAGTTACGTTGTGAAGTTTGGCACACCCAAAGCACTCCTACGGTATCTGAGAGTTGCACAATCTCATGGTCTAAGGAAATGATACTTGACATTAGAAAAGCTTTAGCATACGAATGACATGATCTTGTGCTAGGCTTAGGATTGGGTCTTGTCCATCACATCATTCTCCTAATGATGTGATCCTGTTATCAACGACATCCAATGTCCATGGTCAGGAAACCGTAACCATCTAATGATCAACGAGCTAGTCAACTAGAGGCTTACTAGGGACATGGTGTTGTCTATGTATCCACACATGTATCTGAGTTTCCTATCAATACAATTCTAGCATGGATAATAAACAATTATCATGAACAAGGAAATATAATAATAACCAATTTATTATTGCCTCTAGGGCATATTTCCAACAGTCTCCCACTTGCACTAGAGTCAATAATCCAGTTCACATCGATATGTGATTAACACTCAAGGTCACATCCCCATGTGACTAACACCCAAAGAGTTCTGGGTTTGATCATGTTATGCTTGTGAGAGAGGTTTCAGTCAACGGGTCTGCAACATTCAGATCCGTATGTACTTCGCAAATTTCTATGCCATCTTGTAGATGCAACTACTACGCTACATTTGGAGCCATTTCAAATAACTGTTCTACTTGGAGCTATTCTAAATTGTTGCTCCGTTATACGTATCCGATATCTCTACTCAGAGCTATCCGGATAGGTGTTAAGCTTGCATCGATGTAACTCTTTACGTCGAACTCTTTATCACCTCCATAACCGAGAAACATATCCTTATTCCTCTAAGGATAATTTAGACCGCTATCTGGTGATCTACTCCTAGATTACCTTTGTACCCTCTTGCCAGATATGTGGCAAGGCACACATCAGGTGCGGTACTCAGCATGGCACACCATATAGAGCCTATGACAAAAGCATAGGGGACGACCTTCGTCCTTCCTCTTTCTTCTGTCGCGGTCAGGTTTCGAGTCTTACTCAATGATCACACCTTATAACACAGCCAAGAACTCCTTCTTTGCTGATCCATTTTGAACTCCTTCAAAATCTTGTCACGGTATGTATTCATTTGAAAGTACTATTAAGCGTTTTGATCTATCCTTATAGATCTTAATGCTCAATACTCAAGTAGCCTAATCCAGGTTTTCCATTGAAAAACACTTTTCAAATAACTCTGCATGCTTTCCAGAAATTCTACATCATTTCCGATCAACAATATGTTAACAACATATACTCATCGGAAATTCTATAGTGCTCCCACTCACTTCTTTGGAAATACAAGTTTCTCATAAACTTTGCATACACCCAAAATCTTTGATCATCTCATCAAAGCATACATTCCAACCCCGAGATGCTTACTCCAGTCCTTAGAAGGATTGTTGGAGCTTTGCATACTTGTTAGCATCTTTCAGGATTGACAAAACCTTCTATTGTATCACATACAACTTTTCTTACGAAAACTTGGTAAGAAAACTTGTTTTGACATCCATCTGTAAGATTTCATAATCGAAAAATACAGCTAATGCTAACATGATTCCGGCGGACTTAAGCATCGCTACGGGTGAGAAATTCTCATCGTAGTCAACTCCTTGAACTTGTCGGAAAAAACATCTTAACGACAAGTCGAGCTTTCTTAATGGTGATACATACCATCATTGTCCGTCTTCCTTTTAAAAATCCATATGTACCTAACAGCCTTACGACCATCAAGTAGTTCTTCCAAAGTCTACATGTTGTTTTCATATATGGATCCTCTCTCGGATTATATGGCCTCGAGCCATTTTGGAATCCAGGCCCACCATTGCTTCTCCATAGCTCGTAGGTTCATTGTTGTCTAGCAACATGACTTCCAAGATAGGATTACGCACCATTCTGAAGTAGTACGCATCCTTGTCATCCCACGAGGTTTGGTAGTGACTTGACCTGAAGTTTCATGATCACTATCATAAGCTTCCACTTCAATTGGTGTAGGTGCCACAGGAACAACTCCCTGTGCCCTGCCACACACTAGTTGAAGAGACGGTTCAATAACCTCATCAAGTCTCCACCATCCTCCCACTCAATCCTTTCGAGAGAAACCTTTCCTTGAGAAAGGACCCGATTCCAGAAACAATCCCTATTGCTTTCGGATCTTAATTAGGAGGTATACCCAACTGTTTTGGGTGTCCTATGAAGATGTATTTTATCCGCTTTGGGTTCGAGCTTATCAACCTGAAACTTTTTCACATAAGCATTGCAGCCCCAAACTTTTAAGAAACGACAACTCAGGTTTCTCCAAACCATAGTTCAAACGGTTTCGTCTCAACGGAATTACATGGTGCCCTATTAAAGTGAGTGCGGTTGTCTCTAATGCCTAACCCATAAACTATCGTGGTAATTCGATAACAGACATCATGGTATGCATCATATCCAATAGGGTGCAGTTATGATGTTCGGACACACCATCATACTATGGTGTTTCAAGCTGTATTAGTTGTGAAACAATTTCTACAATGTCTTAATTCTGTGCCAAACTCGTAATTTAGATATTCATCTCTATGATCATATCATAGATATTTTATCCTCTTGTCACGACGATCTTTCAACTTCACCCTGAAATTACTTGAACCTTTCAATAATTCAGACTCGTGATTCATCAAGTAAATATACTCAACATCTACTCAAATCATCTGTGAAGTAAGAACATAACGATATCCACTACATGCCTCAGCACTCATTGGACTGCACACATCAAAATGTATTACTTCCAACAAGTTGCTTTCTAGTTCCATTTTACTGAAAACGAGGCTTTCAGTCATCTTGCCCATGTGGTATGATTTGCATGTCTCAAGTGATTCAAAATCAAGTGAGTCCAAACGGTCCATTTGCATGGAGTTTCTTCATGCATATACACCAATAGGCATGGTTCACATGTCTCAAACTTTTCAAAACGAGTGAGCCCAAAGATCCATCAACATGGAGCTTCTTCATGCGTTTTATATCGATATGACTTACGTGGCAGTGCCACAAGTAGGTGGTACTATCATTACTATCTTATATCTTTTGGCATGAACATGTGTATCACTACGATCGAGATTCAATAAACCATTCATTTTAGGTGCAAGACCATTGAAGGTATTATTCAAATAAACAGAGTAACCATTATTCTCCTTAAATGAATAACCGTATTGCGATAGACATAATCCAATCATGTCTATGCTCAACGCAAACACCAATCTCGATGGTAGAGGGAGCGTGCGATGCTTGATCACATCAAGCTTGGAAAAACTTCCAACACATATTGCCAGCTCACCTTTAGCTAGTCTCTGTTTACTCCGCAGCCTTTTATTTCGAGTTTACTAACATTTAGCAACCGAACCAGTATCTAATACCATGGTGCTACTAGGAGTACTAGTAAAGTACACATTAACACAATGTATATCCAATATACTTCTATCGACCTTGCCAGCCTTCTCATCTACCAAGTATCTAGGGTAATTCTGCTCCAGTGGCTGTTCCCCTTATTACAGAAGCACTTAGTCTCGGGTTTGGGTTCAACCTTGGGTTTCTTCACTAGAGCAGCAGCTGATTTGTCGTTTCGTGAAGTATCCCTTCTTGCCCTTGCCCTTCTTGAAACTAGTGGTTTCACCAACCATCAACAATTGATGCTCCTTCTTGATTTCTACTTTTGTGGTGTCAAACATCGCGAATATCTCAAGAATCATCATATATGTCCCTGATATATCATAGTTCATCATGAAGCTCTAGCAGCTTGGTGGTAATGACTTCGGAGAAACATCACTATCTCATCTGGAAGATCAACTCCCACTCGATTCAAATGATTGTTGTACTCAGAAAATCTAAGCACAAGCTCAACAATTGAGCTTTTCTCCCTTACTTTGCAGGCTAAGATAATCGTCGGAGGTCTTATACCTCTTGACGTGGGCACGAGCCTGAAATCCCAATTTCAGCCCTCGAAACATCTCATATGTTTCGCGACGTTTCAAAACGTCTTCGGTGCCTCAACTCTAAACCGTTTAGCATTACGCACTGAACTATCATGTAGTCATCAAAACGTGTATGTCAGATGTTCGCAACATCCACAGACGACGTTCGAGGTTCAGCACACTGAGCGGTGCATTAAGGACATAAGCCTTCTACTGTCTGCATAATTGCTACTATCAAATTTCAACTAATTTTTCTCTAGGAACATATCTAAACAGTAGAACTAAAGCGCGAGCTATGACATAATTTGCAAAATCCTTTTGACTATGTTCAGGATAAACAAGTTCATCTTATGAACTCCCACTCAGATAGACATCCCTCTAGTCATCTAAGTGATTACATGATCCGAGTCAACTAAGCCGTGTCCGATCATGACGTGAGACGGACTAGTCATCATCGGTGAACATCTTCATGTTGATCGTATCTTACCATACGACTCATGCTCGACCTTTCGGTCTCTTGTGTTCCGAGGCCATGTCTGTACATGCTAGGCTTGTCAAGTTAACCTAAGTGTTTCGCATGTGTTCCGAGGCCATGTATGTACATGCTAGGCTCGTCAACACCCGTTGTATTCGAATGTAAGAATCTATCACACCCGATCATCACGTGGTGCTTCGAAACGACGAACTTTCGCAATGGTGCACAGTTAGGGAGAACACTTCTCTTGAAATTTTAGTGAGGGATCATCTTATTTAAGCTACCATCGTTCTAAGCAAATAAGATGTATAAACATGATAAACATCACATGCAATCAAATAGTGACATGATATGGCCAATATCATATTGCTCCTTTTGATCTCCATCTTCAGGGCTCCATGATCATCATCATCACCGGCATGACACCATGATCTCCATCATCATGATCTCCATCATTGTGTCTCCATGAAGTTGTCTCGCCAACTTATTACTTCTACTACTATGGCTACCGGTTAGCAATAAAGTAAGGTAATTACATGGCGTTGTTCAATGACACGCAGGTCATACAATAAATAAAGACAACTCCTATGGCTCCTGCCGGTTGTCATACTCATCGACATGCAAGTCGTGATTCCTATTACAAGAACATGATCAATCTCATACATCACATATCATTCATCACATTCTTCTTGGCCATATCACATCACATAGCATACCCTGCAAAAACAAGTTAGACGTCCTCTAATTGCTGTTTGCATGATTTACGTGGCTGCTATGGGTTTCTAGCAAGAACGTTTCTTACCTACGCAAAAACCACAACGTGATATGCCAATTGCTATTTACCCTTCATAAGGACCCTTTTCATTGAATCCGATCCGACTAAAGTGGGAGAGACAGACACCCGCTAGCCACCTTATGCAACTAGTGCATGTCAGTCGATGGAACCAGTCTCACGTAAGAGTACGTGTAAGGTCGGTCCGGGCCGCTTCATCCCACAATGCCGCCGAATCAAGATTGGACTAGTAATGGTAAGCATATTGAACAAAATCAACGCCCACAACTACTTTGTGTTCTACTCGTGCATAGAAACTACGCATAGACCTAGCTCATGATGCCACTGTTGGGGAACGTAGCAGAAATTCAAAATTTTCTACGCATCACCAAGATCAATCTATGGAGTAATCTAGCAACGAGGGAAGGAGAGTGCATCTACATACCCTTGTAGATCGCTAAGCGGAAGCGTTCAAGTGAACGGAGTTGATGGAGTCGTACTCGTCGTGATCCAAATCACCGATGATCCTAGTGCCGAACGGACGGCACCTCCGCGTTCAACACACGTACATCCCGGTGACGTCTCCCATGCCTTAATCCAGCAAGGAGAGAGGGAGAGGTTGAGGAAGACTCCGTCCAGCAGCAGCACAACGGCGTGGTGGTGGTGGAGGAGCGTGGTGATCCAGCAGGGCTTCGCCAAGCACCGCGAGATATGAGGAGAAAGAGAGGTAGGGCTGCGCCAACAAGAGAAGAAACTTCGTCTGTGGGATGCTCCTTTGCCTCCACTATATATAGGGGGAGAGGGGAGGCTGCGCCCCCACCTAGGGTTCCACCCTAGGGGCGGTGGCCATCCCAGATCCCATCTGGTGGGGCGGCCAAGAGGGGAAACTTACCCCCCAAGCTAGGTGGGGTGCCCCCTTCCCAAACCCTAGACGCCTTGGGCCCTTGTGGGGGGGCGCACCAGCCCACCTGGGGCTGGTCCCCTCCCACACTTGGCCCATGCAGCCCTCCGGGGCCGGTGGCCCTACTTGGTGGACCCCCGGGACCCTCCTGGTGGTCCCGGTACGTTACCGATAAAACCCGAAACTTTTCTGGTGACCAAAACAGGACTTCCCATATATAAATCTTTACCTCCGGACCATTCCGGAACTCCTCGTGACGTCCGGGATCTCATCCGGGACTCCGAACAACATTCGGTAACCACATACAAACTTCCTTTATAACCCTAGCGTCATCGAACCTTAAGTGTGTAGACCCTACGGGTTCGGGAACCATGCAGACATGACCGAGACGTCCTCCGGTCAATAACCAACAGCGGGATCTGGATACCCATGTTGGTTCCCACATGTTCCACGATGATCTCATCGGATGAACCACGATGTCAAGGACTTAATCAATCACGTATACAATTCCTTTTGTCTAGCGGTACGCTACTTGCCCGAGATTCGATCGTCGGTATCTCGATAGCTTGTTCAATCTCGTTACCGGCAAGTCTCTTTACTCGTTCCATAACACATCATCCCGTGATCAACTCCTTGATCACATTGTGCACATTATGATGATGTCCTACGAGTGGGCCCAGAGATACCTCTCCGTTTACATGGAGTGACAAATCCCAGTCTCGATTCGTGCCAACCCAACAGACACTTTTGGAGATACCTGTAGTGTACCTTTATAGCCACCCAGTTACGTTGTGACGTTTGGCACACCCAAAGCACTCCTACGGTATCCGGGAGTTGCACAATCTCATGGTCTAAGGAAATGATACTTGACATTAGAAAAGCTTTAGCATACGAACTACATGATCTTGTGCTAGGCTTAGGATTGGGTCTTGTCCATCACATCATTCTCCTAACGATGTGATCCCGTTATCAACGACATCCAATGTCCATGGTCAGGAAACCGTAACCATCTATTGATCAACGAGCTAGTCAACTAGAGGCTTACTAGGGACATGGTGTTGTCTATGTATCCACACATGTATCTGAGTTTCCTATCAATACAATTCTAGCATGGATAATAAACGATTATCATGAACAAGGAAATATAATAATAACCAATTTATTATTGCCTCTAGGGCATATTTCCAACATACTCTCTATGTGTTACATTGCCAGCATATTCCATGTGCTGACCCATTTTTGGGGTGCAACGTTAATGTTGGAGACTTTTCAGACGACGATTAAGGAGTTTTTAGGTCGTGGTTCTATACTCAGTGATGCCATTGGAGTTGATGGACTCGCTTATCTTCCAAGCCTTCCGCTGTTATCGTTATTAGATGGCCTTAAGCCATATTTATTGTAATAAGTTCTCTTTTGAGACACTCGATGTAATAAGTGTGTGATTGCTACTCTGTTATAAATCCTCCGAGTACTGTGTGGTGTCAGCATTACTGATCCAGGGATGACACCGGAGCACAGAGATTGGACCGTTTGAGGTCTGGTCTCTACAGAGATGGTATCAGAGCACATGCTGACTGTAGGACACGACCACTAAGCTAAAGACCTAGATCACTACCTACTCTCTTCTCCTCTGACTCCTCATCTTTTCTACTCCTTTAGGATGGCGGATGCAAGGAACGAGTTCACGCAACCGGATGAAGATACACCCTTTGGACGTCACTTGAAGGAAGTCACTAGATACCTGAACATAGGAGTACCAAGCTTCATCGGGAGCTACAACGCCACTTTACCTGAAGAAGAGCGCTGGATGATTCAAGTTCAAGTTCCAGGAAGGACGTTCATGCCAGTCACTGAGCCCATAGAGTTTTCTTTTGATGCACCAACTTGGAGTCTAGGAAAGAGCATGGCAGCTCACATCGCCATGGGACGCATTGGAGAAGTCTACCGCAATGATCTCAAGGATACTATCTACCAGATTTGTGGACGCCGAGATGAGCACTGGGAGATGATCAGCACCAGGAAGGATAGATCAATTGCAGCTTTTATCCATGAGTTAAACCAGCACATTCGACGTCAGGAGAACCAGATGTGTGCCGACATGATAGACCTGAAGAAGGCAAGAACAAGAATCAAGGAAATGGAGGAAGAACTCAAGGCTACACGTGAAGATTATGAAGAAGAAACTGAAGTATTAGTGGACAAGAATGCCGACCTAACAATGAAGATCGGGATATTTATGGGAGGCCCTACACCAGTAGATGAAGACGAAGAACCCAAGGAGATACGCCCGGAAGACTACATCATCATCGACGACACCGGTTCGGATCCAGATGATAGCGATGATGACTATGTTGATGAAGCCGGAGCAGATATCATGGAGTCTGCAACCGAAGAATATTTCTAGTAGACCACCTCATCAGTAGTAGTAGTAGTCCACCATGTAAATATCATAGTCCGAGCACTTTTGTGATAGTTAGATCGATTGTATGCCCTTGTTTGATTGAATGAATGAAGTGAATTGTTTGATTTTGCCTCATGTGCATATGGGTAGTGTTTTCTCTTTAGACCACCTCTATTCTTAAATCTCATCTTTTCTAAACCCTCAGATGCCTCCGAGACGTGACCCCGGATTTACCTTTCCACCGGAGCTCACTCAGTTGCTCCAGCAGCAGAACACATTGATGCAATTGCTAGTCCAGAATCAGAATCAGGGGAACAACAACAACAATCCACCACCACCACCTGTTGATCATTTAGCCTATTTTCTTAAGCTGAACCCACCGGTGTTTTCCAGTAGCACCGAGCCAATAGTAGCAGATGATTGGCTCCGCAAGACAGCTAGAGAGTTGACCACAGCAGGATGCACGGATGTGGAGAAGGTGAAGTTTGCCGCACATCAGCTTGAAGGACCTGCAGCATCATGGTGGGAGAATTTCACAGCCACTTTCCCTGTCGACACTGTCACATGGGACCAGTTTCAGCGGGCTTTTCGCACTGCCCATGTTTCAGCAGGAGCTATGGCCATGAAGAAGCGTGAGTTTCGCAACTTGCGCCAATGAGGACGGACAGTTGGCCAGTACGTGGAGGACTTTAGTAAATTAGCACGTTATGCCCCAGATGACGTTGCTACGGATGCAGCTAAGCAGGAGAAGTTTCTGGAAGGACTGAATGATGAGTTGAGCATGCAGTTGATGGTAGCAACCTTCAACAACTACCAGGAGTTGGTAGATCGTGCTCTTATGATTGAAGGGAAGCAGCAACAAATTGAAAGTCGCAAGAGGAAGTATGCACAAGGAAAGTACAATTCAGGAGCTCAACAGAAACCACGTTTTACCCCTAGACCGGGAGGACATTTTCAGCATACCCATGGAGGAGGTAGCTCACACAATCACAATGGCCCCAGGAATCGTAATGGTAATGGAGGAAGCAATGACCAGAACCGCACCAACCCATCAACCCCAGCCAAGAAAGACCTGAGCCAAGTCACTTGCTTTAAGTGTTCGAAGACCAGACATTATGCCAATGAATATCCAGAATTACAAAATGGAAATAGCAATGGAAGCTCTGGGAAGAAGCCGAACCCTTTCAACAGGGGACAGGTGAATCACGTTAGCGTGGAGGAGGTTGAAGCTCAGCCTGATGCAGTAATAGGTAAGTTTTTGGTTAAGTCATTTACTGCACTCGTTCTTTTTGATACTGGTGCATCGCATTCATACATCTCAAGGGTATTTGTGGATAAGTATAACCTGTCAACCCAAGCCCTTAGGTCACCCATGTTAGTAACCTCGCCTGGAGCAGAATATATGGCTAGTCGATGGTGTGATCGGTTACCGTTAAGGATTGGTAACTATGTTTTTCCCTCATACCTAATAGTATTGGAATCCCAAGGATTGGATGTGATATTAGGCATGGATTGGTTATCGAAGTATGAAGGGAATATTGAATGTGCTAGTAAGTCAATTTTGCTTACCACCCAGAAGGGAGAAGGATCAAGTATGTATCCCGACATGTGCCAAAGAGGACTCAAGTAAATTGCTTAACATGAGTTGTGCAGGAGGAAGTACCAGTGGTAAAGGAATTCCCTGATGTATTTCCAGAGGAGTTGCCAGGCATGCCACCAGATAGATACATTGAGTTTTTGATTGAGCTATTGGCAGGCAGAGGGCCAATATCGAAGAGACCATTAAGGATGCGTGCAAAGGATTTGATGGAGATTAAGAAGCAAATTAAGGAGTTACTGGATAAAGGTTATATTCGCCCAAGTTCTTCACCTTGGGGATCGCCAGTACTTCTAGCGGAGAAGGATGGATCGTTAAGGATGGTTGTCGATTATCGAGGATTGAATGAAGTAACAATCAAGAACAAGTACCCACTACCGATGATCTATGATCTGTTTGATTGATTGCATGGAGCTAAGGTATTTTCCAAGATCGATCTGCGATCAGGATACCACCAGTTGAAGATTCGGGAACAGGATATACCCAAGACGGCTTTTACCACCAGGTATGAGTTGTACGAGTATACCGTTAGGTCATTTGGTCTGACTAACGCACCTGCATATTTTATGAACATGATGAACAAAGTGTTTATGGAGTTTTTGGATAAGTTCATCGTAGTTTTCATCGATGATATCCTGGTTTACTCAAAGAATGAAGAGGAGCATAAGGAACATTTGCGTTTGGTTCTTGGAAAGCTCAGGGAACATCAATTATATGCCAAGTTTAGCAAATGTGAGTTTTGGTTGAAGGAAGTAGGATTCCTCGAACACGTTATATCCGGAGAAGGTATAGCAGTTGACCCCATAAAGGTTATCACTGTGACCAATTGGGAAGCACCGACAACAGTTGGAGAGATCCGGAGTTTTCTTGGACTCGCAGGATACTACCGGAGATTTATAGAGAATTTCTCAAAGATTGCGAAGCCTATGACGGAGTTGTTGAAGAAAGATACCAAGTTCATATGAACGGAGGAATGTGAGGCTAGTTTCCAGGAGTTGAAGAAACGTTTGGTTACTTCACCAGTGTCGATTTTGCCGGACCAGACCAAGGATTATGAGGTGTATTGTGACGCTTCACGTCGAGGACTTGGAGCAGTGCTATTGCAGGAAGGGAGAGTTGTTTCATATGCCTCACGACAGCTTAAGCCTCATGAGTTGAATTATGCTATGCATGATTTGGAGTTAGCAGCCGTAGTGCATGCACTGAAGACTTGGAGACATTTTGTGATTGGAAACCATTGCGAGGTGTATATGGATCATAAGAGTTTGAAGTATATTTTCACACAGAAGGATTGAATCTCAGACAAAGGAGATGGTTGGAGCTCATCAAGGATTATGATATGAAATTGCATTATCACGCCGGAAAGGCTAATGTAGTAGCCGACGCATTAAGCCATAAGAGTCATGTCAACACCCTAATGATGGAAGAATTACCAAGGGAGTTAGTCGAAAATCTTCTAGAGTTATGTTTAGAAATAGTCCCGAGAGGCTATGTAGCAGCATTGGAGATTCAGTCTACATTGATGGATAAAATCAGAGAAGCCCAAAGGACTGACAAGGAGATTGCTTCTATTAAGGAGAAACTTAGCAAAGGAAAGGCTAAGGGATTTCGTGAGGATGAGCATGATACCCTATGGTTTGAAGACCGTGTTTACGTGCCCAATGACCCGGAGATCAGGAAGTTGATACTGCAAGAGGCACATGATTCACCATATTCGATTCACCCAGGAAATACCAAGATGTATTTGGATTTGAAGGATATTTTCTGGTGGACCGGAATGAAGAAGGATATTGCGGAGTACGTAGCAATTTGTGATGTATGTCAGAGAGTGAAGGCAGAGCATCAGAAGCCAGCAGGATTGCTACAACCATTGTCGGTACCCGAATGGAAGTGGGATAAGCTAGGCATGGATTTTATTACAGGATTGCCCAGAACACATTCAGGCTATGACTCGATTTGGGTTGTACTCGATCCTTTGACAAAGGTAGCTCATTTCATCCCGGTAAAGACCACTTACACCAGTGCAAAGTTGGCAAAGATATACATGACCAGGATAGTATGTCTGCATGAAGTTCCAAGGAGTATCGTATCAGATAGAGGAACCCAGTTTACCTCAAAGTTCTGGAAGCAGTTGCATGAAACTTTGGGAACCAGGCTAGAATTCAATACAACTTTTCATCCACAGACAGATGGACAGACTGAGAGAGTCAATCAGATTTTGGAGGATATGCTGAGAGCTTGTGCGCTAGATTATGGATCTAGTTGGGACGACAATTTGCCATATGCAGAGTTCTCTTATAACAATAGCTACCAAACCACTTTGAAGATGGCCCCTTTCGAAGCCTTGTACGGAAGGAGGTGCAGGACACCGTTGTCATGGGACGAAGTTGGAGACCGCCAGTTGTTTGGACCTGACTTGATTAAAGAGTCTGAACAGAAGGTGAAGTTGATTCGCAATAGGCTCAAGATAGCCCAGTCCAGACAGAAGAGTTATGCAGATTCTAAACGCAAGGAGACAGTTTACGAAGTTGGAGATAGAGCTTATCTTCGAGTATCACCACTTCGGGGAACAAAGCGTTTTGGAGTTAAGGGAAAGTTAGCACCATGATTTGTAGGACCATATCGAGTTTTGGAGCATGTGGGAGAAGTGGCCTCCAACAATTTGACCTATGAGGGAAAGTTAGCACCATGATTTAAGGGAAAGTTAGAATTGCGCGAAGGATTGTTAGGAGTTCATGATGTGTTCCACATTTCTTAATTAAAGAAGTGCCACGCGGAGATGGCTGACATACCGTTGAGGGATACAGTGCCATTGGAAGCAATCCAGTTGGATAACAATTTGACCTATGAGGAGAAACCAGTTAAGATTCTCGAGTTTGCCAGTTGAGTCACTCGCAGCAAGATTGTCAAGTTTTGTAAGGTTCAGTGGAGCCACCACACGGAGGACGAAGCCACCTGGGAGCGAGAGGAAGATTTGCTCAAGGACCACCCTCACCTATTTTCTAGCCAACCCGAATCTCGAGGGCGAGATTCATCTTAAGGGGGGTAGGTTTGTAATATCCCAAATTTTCAATTTGGAATGTTATACATTAGATCATCATTGCATATAATATTTTATTTGTTTTTGGTTTTGATCCTAGAAATTCTACGCAACTCAAGGACCCACGGAGAGAGTTGGGGATTTCATTATTTTTCATATTTGAGTTTTCTAAAAAATTGAGAATAGGATCATTTGATTTTAATTATTTATCATCAATTATTTCTATTACAAAAATATGAGAGAGGGAATAAAATGACTTTCCCAAAACAAAGAAAATATTGAGGATTTAATAATAAAATCAAGTAAGATTTTATTTAGGAGTTTTCCGGTATTTTATTTGAATTTAGGAAAAATGTGCGTTTTTCAAAATTGCATTTAGGCCCCAAATAAATGTTCACCTTGTGCGGCTTGATTTTAGAAGCCTGGGAAAATTTATTTCGGGATTTTTGGAGTCCATTTAGTATTTCTTTTTATTTTTCTTCTCCGCATAATTATTTAAAAAAACGCGCACCGACCTAACCGGGCCATGTCCGACTAGGACTCCTGGCCCGGCAGGCTTTATAAGCCGCATCCCAGCCCCGAGCCAAACCCTAGCAGCCAGCCCCGCCCGCCCTCGAGCCCCGCGTCGCCGCCGCCCGCGCCGCCGCCTCGCCGGACCCCGCC
>NC_041382.1:520656554-520728443 GCF_002162155.2 Triticum dicoccoides
GCCGACGCCTCGCCGAACCCCGCCGCCGCCTTGCTGGACCCCGCCGCCACCGACCCGCCGTTTTTCTCGAAAAATTGTTCGGTTTTTCCGTCGGTTTTTCATCGGTTTTTTTGTTTGTTTCCGTGTTTTTTAGATCGGTTTTTTCGGTTTAGGTTAAATAACGAGTGTTCGCTCGTTCGTTCGTTTTAACGACCGTATTCGTCGTTTAGATCCGGTTAACGAACGTTCGTTTGTTAATCCGTTCGTCATTTTTCTTTTTCTCAGATTTTCCGCGATTATTTTCTGATCGTGATTTCTGATCCGATTTTCGTTTTAGTATAACTTTTCGCTCGTTTATCGGAATCAGGCGATTCAAGCGCCTAGAGTTTTGTCTCGAAACCCTCTGTCAAAATTGCCTTAGATCCATATTAATAGAACGAAGTTGTTTTCTTTCGCCGTTTGACTTTCGTTGCTTCGTTCGATTTGATTCTTTTGTAAACCGGAGTTCTTAAGTTGAACTTTTTGGTTAGATCTCTTACTTGAGTTTTACCTGTGCATTAGATGAGTACTTATTGTATGCTTGTTGTTTGTCTGCGATAGAATACCCGGAGTGCGCCGCCTGTTACTTCGAATCTCTAGGTTTCGCGGATCATCGGCAAGGCAAGTAACACTTGATCATACCTTTCCTACTACCCAGTTTTATTGCATTAGATCAAATCCTCAAACATTGCATGATTAGGATCTAATTAAATTGTGGGATGGGAAGTAGTTGAGGTAGTACCTATTACCTGTTTATTATCAAACCCTTGGGAGTTACTTCTACGTTTGCTTATTATTGCTATGCTATGCTAGTAGACGTGGATTGGGTGAGTGATATCCATGACAGATGTGAATTTGTTAATTAATGGTTTATCTAAGGTGGCAACTTAAATACACATCTGGGTGGATTGAGGCACCTGGGCAATCCAAGATTTGCCTGTTTTCTTTTGGACCGCCACCCAGGCTCAAAGGGATCATGAGATTTTTCATGCTAGAAACTTCCGTGTGCAGCCACAAGCTATTATGGGCTCTAGCATAGTTGACTAAGTCGTGCAAACTCTTACAGTGGTAGACTAGCAGATGTAGGGGATGTAGGTGGTACGGTCTACCCGATCGTAAGGTGCTAGCACTTCTGAAAGACTATGTCTCGGTCATCCGTCTTCTCAAACACCATGTAGTGCGAGAAACCAAACAGAGGCGATCGAGTCTTGTGGGTAAAAGTGCGCAAACCTCCGCAGAGTGTATAAACTAATCATGGTTAGCCATGTCCCCGGTTATGGACATCTTGAGTATCTAGTACCTGGATTATCATGTGAATCTCAACATGTTACTCTAAATTAATTTGGTTGGGTTTTGTTTAATGATGTTTAATTGGGATTGAGAATGCTGTCAACTATTCTCAATGTTTAACAACCACGATGATAGTTAAATAAATTTATTCCTTTGCAGTAGGGAAAAATTGGCTTTTCGCAAAACTGTAACCATAGAGCTCTCCACCAGCCAAATATGCACATAGAATAGCTGTTCCATTCCATTACTCTCTATGTGTTACATTGCCAGCATATTCCATGTGCTGACCCGTTTTCGGGCTGCAACGTTAATGTTGCAGACTTTTCAGACGACGATTAAGGAGTTTTTAGGTCGTGGTTCTATACTCAGTGATGCCGTTGGAGTTGATGGACTCGCTTATCTTCCAAGCCTTCCGATGTTATCGTTATTAGATGGCCTTAAGCCATGTTTATTGTAATAAGTTCTCTTTTGAGACACTCGATGTAATAAGTGCGTGATTGCTACTCTGTTATAAATCCTCCGAGTACTGTGTGGTGTCAGCATTACTGATCCAGGGATGACACCGGAGCATAGAGATTGGACCGTTTGAGGTCTGGTCGCTACAAACCTCTTCCTTTTCAGAGGCTGAAACGTTCTAGAAGGTGTCCCTTATATACTCCTCTGGGGTTACGGTTTCAATAACATTAGTTTCAACATTTATATGATTACCTGAGATATAATGTTTGATTCTTTGACCGTTCACCACCCTCAGATTTGTGCCTTCGAAGTTGTTGATTTTTATGGCACCAGAACAATAGACCTCCTCGATAACGTAAGGACCTTCCCATTTAGAGAGGAGTTTTCCTGCAAAAAAAACTTAAACGAGAGTTGTATAACAATACATAATCACCTACATTAAACTCACGTTTTTGTATCCTTTTTCCATGCCATGTTTTAACTTTTTGCTTAAACAGTTTGGCATTCTCATAGTCCTGGGTTCTCCACTCATCAAGTGAGCTAATGTCAAATAGTCTCTTCTCACCAGCAAGATTGAAATCATAATTGAGATCTTTAATGGCCCAATATGCTTTATGTTCTAGTTCAAGAGGTAAGTGACATGCTTTTCCATAAACCATCTTATACAGAGACATACCCAGAGGAATTTTATATGCAGTTCTATAGGCCTATAATGCATCATCAAGTTTCTTTGACTAATTCTTTCTAGATCTATTAACAGTCTTCTGCAAAATTAATTTAAGCTCTCTATTACTCACTTCTACTTGACCACTAGACTGTGGATCATATGGAGATGCAATTCTATGATTAACATCACACTTAGCAAGCATTTTACGAAAAGCACCATGAATAAAATATGAACCACCATCAGTCATTAAGTATCTAGGGACTCCAAACCTCGGAAAAATAACTTCTTTAAGCATCTTGATAGAGGTGTTATGATCAGCACTACTAGTTGGAGTAGCTTCTACCCACTTAGTAACGTAATCAATAGCAACTAAAATATGTGTATACCCATTAGAGGAAGGAAACGGTCCCATATAATCAAAGCCCCAAACATCAAATGATTCAATAACAAGTGAATAATTCATAGGCATTTCTTGACGTCTACTAATATTACCAATTCTTGACATTCATCACAAGACAAGACAAACTTACGGGCATCCTTGAAGAGAGTAGGCCAATAAAAACTGGATTGCAATACCTTATGTGCAGTTCTATCTCCATCATGGTGTCCTCCATAAGCCTCGGAGTGACACTTGCGTAGGATCTGTTCCTGTTCATGCTCAGGTACACAACGTCTAATAACACCATCTACTCCTTCTTTATAAAGGTGTGGGTCATCCCAGAAGTAATGTCTTAAATCATAGAAAAACTTTTTCTTTTGCTGGTATGTGAAACTAGGTGGTATAAATTTAGCAACAATGTAATTAGCATAATCAACATACCATTGAGCGGTACGAGAAGCATTTATGACAGCTAATTGTTCATCAGGAAAGCTATCATCTATAGGTAGTGGGTCATTAAGAACATTCTCTAACCTAGATAAGTTGTCTGCAACGGGGTTCTCATCTCCCTTTCTATCAATAATATGCAAATCAAATTCTTGTAGTAGGAGAACCATATAATAAGTCTAGGTTTAGCATCTTTCTTTTCCATAAGATACTTAATAGCAGCATGATCAGTGTGAATAGTTACTCTAGAGTCAACAATATAAGGTCTGGACTTATCACAAGAAAATACAACTGCTAAAAAAATTATTTTTAAGTAGTAGCATAATTTCTTTGGGCACTGTCTAGAGTTTTACTAGCATATTGGATAACATTTAATTTCTTATCAACTCTTTGTCCTAAAACAACACCTACAGCATAATCACTAGCATCACACATAATTTCAAAGGGTAAATTCCAATCAGGTGGCTGAACAATGGGTGCAGAAATCAAAGCTTTCTTAAGTATTTAAAATGCTTCTACACAATCATAATCAAAGACAAAAGGAACATCTTTTTCTAAGATATTAGTCAGAGGCCTGGAAATTTTTGAGAAGTCTTTAATGAACCTCCTATAAAAACCGGCATGACCAAGGAAACTTCTTATACCTTTAATGTCCTTAGGACACGACATCTTTTCAATAGCATCAACTTTAGCTTTATCAACTTCAATACCTCTTTCAGAAATTTTATGCCCCAAGACAATGACTTCATTAACCATAAAGTGGCACTTCTCCCAATTCAAGACAAGATTAGTTTCTTCACATCTCTGCAAAACTCGATCAAGGTTGCTTAAGCAATCATCAAAAGAAGTTCCATATGCAGAAAAATCATCCATGAGTACCTCAACAATCTTTTCACAAAAGTCAGAGAATATCGCAGTCATACATCTTTGAAAGGTAGCAGGTGCATTACATAAACCAAAAGGCATACATCTGTAAGCAAAGGTACCGAAATGGCAAGTAAAAGTGGTCTTTTCCTGATCCTCTTTCGACACAGGTATTTGAGAGAAACCAGAATAACCATCTAGAAAGCAAAAATGTGTATGTTTAGATAATATTTCTAGCATTTGATCAATAAAAGGTAAAGGGTAATGATCCTTTTTAGTAGCTTAATTTAATTTGCAGAAGTCAATTACCATTCTATAACCTGTAACAATTCTTTGTGGGGTCAATTCATCTTTATCATTAGGAACAACAGTAACACCTCCGTGCTTAGGGACACAATGGACAGGACTTACCCACTGACTGTCAGCAATGGGATAAATTATACCTGCCTCCAGAAGCTTTAGTATTTCTTTTCTTACCACTTCTTTCATCTTGGGATTTAACCGTCGTTGGTGATCAACAACCGGTTTAGCGTCTTTCTCCAATTTTATTTTGCGCTGGCATAGAGTGGGACTAATGCCCTTAAGATCATCAAGAGTATATCCAATAGCAGCACAGTGCTTCTTCAGAGTTTTCAATAATTTCTCTTCTTCCTGCTATGAAAGGTTAGCACTAATAATAACAGAATATATCTTCTTTTCATCAAGATAAGCATATTTAAGAGTATCATGCAATGGTTTAAGCTCAAACACAGGATCACCCTTGGGTGGAGGAGGATCCCCTAGAATTTCGACAGGCAAGTTGTGTTTAAAAATAGGTCCCTGTTTAAATAATACTTCATCTATTTCCCTTCTTTCATTCATAAACATATCATTTTCATGGTCTACCAAATATTGTTCTAAAGGATCATTAGGAGGCACGACAATAGAAGCAAGACCAATAATTTCATTTTTACTAGGAAATTCTTTATCATGGGGTTGTCTACGAAATTTAGCAAAATTAAAATCATGAGACATATCCCCAAAATCAACAGAAACAATATCCTTTTGCAGTCTATCTTAGCATTAGCAGTATTCAAGAAGGGTCTACCAAATATAATGGGACAAAAGTCATCTTGTGAGGAACCAAGAACAAGAAAATCAGCAGGATATTTAGTTTTCCCACACAAGACTTCAACATCTCTAACAAATCCAATCGGTGAAATAGTATCTCTATTGGCAAGCTTAATTGTAACATCAATACCTTCTAACTCGGCAGGTGCAATATCTTGCATAATTTCTTCATATAAAGAATGGGGTATTGCACTCGCACTAGCACCCATGTCACATAAGCCATGATAGCAATGATCTCCTATTTTAACAGAAATAACAGGCATGCCTACGACGGGTCTATGTTTATTTTTAGTATCGGGTCTAACAATTCTCGCAGCTTCATCACAAAAGTAAATAACATGCCAATCAATATTATCGGACAAGAGGTATTTAACCATAGCAATACTAGGTTCAACTTTAATTTTCTCAAAGGGTTTGGGTGTTCTAATGTTACTTTTGTTGACCACGGTTGAAGCTTCAACATGATCCTTTATTCTAACAGCGAAAGGTGGTTTCTCAATATAAGCGGTAGGAACAATAGGATCAACATTATAAGTGATAGTCTTTTCTTCAGCTTTAGTAGGTTCAGCTACTTTTACTTCAATGGGAGGATGATATTTAAGCCACTTCTCTTTAGGGAGATCAACATGAGTAGCAAATGATTCACAGAAAGAAACTACTATCTCAGAGTCACGTCCATATTTAGTGCTAAATTCACGAAAAGCATCGATATCCATAAAAGATTTAACACCATCAAACTTAGGTGTTATACCTGACTCCTTACCTTCGTCGAGTTCCCAATCTTCAGAGTTGCATTTAATTCTTTCCTATAAATCCCATCTGAATTCAATAGTCTTCATCATAAAAGATCCAGTACAAGAAGTATCGAGCATGGAGCGATTATTGAGAGAAAGCCGAGCATAAATTTTTTTGAATAATAATTTCTCTTGAGAGCTCATGATTGAATATAACATTGACTTAAGCCTCCCCCAAGCTTGAGCGATGCTTTCTCCTTCACGAGGCCAAAAATTATATATATAATTATGATCATGATGAACCAGATGCATAGGATAAAACTTCTGATGAAATTCCAATTTCAATCGGTTGTAGTTCCATAATCCAATATCATCACATACTCTAAACCATGTCAATGCCTTTCCCTTCAAAGATAAACGGAAGACCTTCTTATTGATAACATCCTCGGGCATACCTGCAAGCTTAAATAATCCACAAACTTCATCCGCATAGATTAGGTGCATATCGCGATGTAATGTTCCATCTCCTGTAAAAGGATTAGCTAGCAGTTTCTCTATCATACCCGAAGGAATTTCAAAGTAAACGTTTTCAGTAGGTTCAGTAGGTTGAGGAGAAACTCTTTGCTCTACTGGTCGGGGTGAAGATACCTACCCCGAACAAGCCCCTCAAAGGATTATTTTCCATAGTAACAAGTGACAGTAAATTTCAGCACACCATATAATTTTTTTCCTTACCAAATTCCACCTACCAAAGGTGCTTCACTCCCCGGCAATGGTGCCAGAAAAGAGTCTTGATGACCCATAAGTATAGGGGTATATCGTAGTCCTTTCAATAAGTAAGAGTGTCGAACCCAACGAGGAGCAGAAGGAAATGACAAGCGGTTTTCAGTAAGGTATTTTGTGCAAGCACTGAAATTATCGGTAACAGATAGTTTTGTGATAAGGTAATTTGTAACGGGTAACAAGTAACAAAAGTAAACAAGGTGCAGCAAGGTGGCCCTATCATTTTTGTAGCAAAGTACAAGCCTGGACAAACTCTTATATAAAGGAAAACGCTCCCAAGGACACATGGGAATTATCGTCAAGCTAGTTTTCATCACGCTCATATGATTCGCGTTCGGTACTTTGATAATTTGATATGTGGGTGGACCGGTGCTTGGGTACTGCCCTTCCTTGGACAATAATACCACTTATGATTAACCCATCTTGCAAGCATCTGCGGCTACAAAAGAAGTATTAAGGTAAACCTAACCATATCACGAAACATATGGATCTAAATCAGCCCCTTACGAAGCAACACATAGACTAGGGTTTAAGATTCTGTCACTTTAGCAACCCATCATCTACTTATTACTTCCCAATGCCTTCCCCTAGGCCCAAACAATGGTGAAGTGTCATGTAGTCGACCTTCACATGACACCACTAGAGGAAAGACAACATACATCTCATCAAAATATTGAATGAATACCAAATTCACATGACTACTTATAGCAAGACTTCTCCCATGTCCTCAGGAACAAACGTAACTACTCACAAACCATATTCATGTTCATAACCATAGGGTATTAATATGAATAAAGGATTTGAACATATGATCTTCCACCAAGTAAACCAACTAGCATCAACTACAAGGAGTAATCAACACTACTAGCAACCCACAGGTACCAATCTAAGGTTTTGAGACAAAGATTGGATACAAGAGATGAACTAGGGTTTGAGATGAGATGTTGCTGGTGAAGATGTTGGTGGAGATTGACCCCCTCCGATGAGAGGATCGATGGTGATGACGATGGTGATGATTCCCCCCTCCCGGAGGGATGTTTCCCCGGCAGAACAGCTCCGCCGGAGCCCTAGATTGGTTCCACCAAGGTTCCGCCTAGTGGCGGCGGTGTTTCGTCCCGAAAGCTTGCTTATGATTTTTTCTAGGGCGAAAGACTCCATATAGCCAAAGATGGGCACCAGAGGCCTGCCAGGGGGCCCACGAGATAGGGGGGCGCGCCCATGGGGTAGGGCGCGCCCCCCACCCTCATGTAGGGCTGGGCGTTCAGTTTACCCGAACCGTTCGGGTCGGTTCCTCGGTCTACTTTAAATTTCGGTTTTGCCAAAATGCTGACCGACCGGTTAGTAGAAAATAAGCTAACCGAAGATTAGCTGCACCAAAATTTCGGTTTGGCCGTCGGTTCTATCGAACACCACCGAGATATATTAAAATAGCAGACGTAATCGTTGTCTCCATTCTGAATGTACAGTACCCGTACTAGCAGCAGGAACCTCCATACTTTATTCTAGTGTACAGTGCTTGTAAAGGCTAGCGTGCATGGGGCTACTCCCTCCTATTGATTATTGATTGTCCCAAGGCAAAACATTACTCTGTAAAATTAGTGGTGGCGACTCCTTTACTAGTACTACTATACTGAGAGAAGTGTACTACTTTGTTACACAAAATTTATAGCTATGGTGGCTCACTGTGTCGGCTACTCTACTCATGTTCACCTCTTTCCGATGCGACGTGGGACTTGTGCAAAAAGCACTTGAGTAGCAACAGGCGGGACCTTTGTGTTTACTCGGTTCTCGGTCCATTCGGGTATCCAAGGGCTAAAACCGAATACACCGGACTAAGTTCGGTTTTCATCGAATGCAAACCGAACGTACAACCGAGGTTCTCGGTTTCGGTGAATTCGGCTCCGGTGCCGGTTAGTTCAGTTCGGGACATCGGTTTTCAGGTTATATGCCCAGCCCTACCCTCATGGATGGTGGGTGGCCCCCCTCCGGTGCTTTCTTCGCCCAATATTTTTATATAATCCAACACTGACTTCCGTGGAGTTTCAGGACTTCTGGAGTTGTGCAGAACAGGTCTCTAATATTTGCTCCTTTTCCAACCCAGAATTCCAGCTGTCGGCATTCTCCCTCTTCATGCAAACCTTGTAAAATAAGAGAGAATAGTCATAAGTATTGTGACATAATGTGTAAATAACATCCCATAATGCAATAAATATCGATATAAAATCATGATGCAAAAATGGACGTATCAGTGGTATACTTTCATTGTCAACATAACAACCAAGAGATCTAGATATCTTCTATGCTACACACATTATAGGCAGTTCCCAAACAAAACGATAAAGTTTATACTCCCCCACCACCAACATACATCAATCCATGGCTTATCTGAAACAATGGGTGCCTCCAACTAACAATAATCCTGGGGGAGTTTTGCTTGCAATTATTTTGATTTAAGCATGGGACTGGGCATCCCGGTTAGCCATTTTCTCGTGAATGATGAGTGGAGTCCACTCATCTTGAGAATAACCCACCTGGCATGGAAGATATAGACAACCCTAGTTGATACATGAGCTATTCGAGCATACAAAACAGAATTTCATTATAGGGAGGTATGGTGGACTCATATGGAATAACTGGGGTTTATGGAAGTGGATGCACAAGCAGTATTCCCGCTTAGTACAAGTGAAGGCTAGAAAGAGACTGGGAAGCGACCAACTAGAGAGCGACAACAGTCATGAACATGCATTAGGATTAATCAACAACGAGTGCAAGCATGAGTAGGATATAATTTACCATGAACATAAATATCATGGAGGCTATGTTGATTTTGTTTCAACTACATGCGTAAACATGTGCCAAGTCAGGCCACTCAAATCGTTCAAAGGAGGATACCACCCTATCATACCACATCACAACCATTTTAATAGCATGTTGGCACGCAAGGTAAACCATTATAAACTCCTAACAAATTAAGCATGGCATGAGCAACTATAATCTCTAATTGTCATTGCAAACATGTTTCATTCATAATAGGCTGAATCAGGAACGATGAACTAATCATATTTACAAAAACAAGATAGGTCGAGTTCATACCAGCTTCTCTCATCTCAATCAGTCCATCATATATCGTCATTATTGCCTTTCACTCGCACGACCGAACGGTGTGGATAATAGTAATAATAGTGCATGTGCATTGGACTAAGCTGGAATCTGCAAGCATTTAATTCGAGGGAGAAGACAAGGTAATATAGACTCTTGGTTAAATCATCAACACTCAACATTTTTATCATGGTCTTCTCCTCTCGACTCCCAAAGAACAAGAAAAGAAATAAAACTATTTACACGGGAAAGCTCCCAACAAGCAAAAGAAGAACGATAAATCTTTTTGGGTTTTCTTTTAATTACTACTACTGCACGCATGGAAAGTAAACTTGCTAAAAGCTACAACTATTTTTTTTGGTTTTTCTTAAGGTTATTTAAACACAGAAGAAGAAGGCGTAGAATAAGAAAATAAACTAGTATGGATAGTACAATGAAAAAATATGAACACTGACAACTAGAATGAGTGTATGAACATGAATGTAATGTCGATGAGAAATGCGTACTCCCCAAAGTTTAGGCTTTTGGCCTAAGTTGGTCTATGGCCACCACTGGCCTGGCGGATATCCAAAGTTGTAGCTAGGGTCGTACTGAGATGCAGCGGCTACTGCCTGACGAGCTGCATCTTGGAGGCGAGCTGCCTCTGTCCTCCTCTCATACTCGTTCACCTCCTTCCTGGTTATAACATATCTCTGTTTTGCCTGAAAGTTAAAGAATGTAGGAGCAGGGAGGGCAACATGGACAGTGCGATGTCTGTCAAAGATTAGTCGGTGCTCGAGGAACTGTTCATTCCTCTCAAGAAACTGATGGCGAACCATGGCATCATAATCTAGGTAAGCAGGAGGTAACTCTATATCATTTCCATGTATAGGCACATCAATATAATTAGCTACACGAGTTGCATAAATTCCACCAAACAAATCTCCACGTACACTATTGTGATGCAACCTTCGTGCAACAATGGCCCCCAAGTTATATTGTTTATCACCTAATACCGCACTCTTGAGGACACAAAGATCTGGAACGCACATGTGACAGGCCTCATCTTTACCGTTAATACATCTACCTATAAAGAGAGCAAAATAATGTATGGAAGGGAAATGAATGCTCCCTATGGTAGCTTGTGTGATTTCTCTAGATTACCCCACAGTAATACTAGCAAGAAAGTCTTTATATTCAGATTTGCGAGGTTCACTAACATTGCCCCAGTGTGGGTATAAGCAGTATTAAAATATTCTAGGTCCATGGTATATGATTTATCATAAAGATCAAATAAAACAGTGTGAGAGTTGCACGAGGATATAAATTTAAACCTTCTCACAAAGGAATCAGTTAGGTAGTGGTATTGCAGGCACTTATCTGACACGAAGCCCTCAAGATCAGCATTACGCACATACGCGTCAAATTCTTCCTTGATGCCTGCTTGGACCATAAACTCCTCTGGCGGCCATTCACAAGGCCGCACTTGAGCTTCCCTCGGTGGTTCATCATCTGGCTCACGTATCACGAGCCTCGGTCCTTGCTTCCTAGAGGAACCACCTTGGTACATTTTCCTAAACATTTCTCTTCCTCTGAAAAATTTCTGAAATTTTTAGTGACTCAAAATTAAGGTGAACCAAACTCAACAAAATTGATAGCAACTACTCCTACAAGTGCCTAGAGGCCTTATCATGCATTAGAACTACTTGGGACCATATAAATTTGACATGCAAGCTCAAGAACAGGGTCACCTTAGTAGCAAAAATTTGCAATAAATAAAGAACTAGAACAAAAACTAATTGGACCATTGGAGGAGTCACATACCGAAGAACAATCTCCCCAAATAGTTTTGTGAATGGAGCTTTGAGCAAGGAGATCGAAAATGGCAGCAAGATGAGCTAGAACACGGGTTTGAGATATGGGGGGATTTTTTCTAGAGGAAGACGAAGTGTGTGGGTGCTGGAATAAGTGGAGGGGGTCCATGTGGGGCCCACGAGGTAGGGGGCGCGCCTTGGACTCTCGTGGCCAAGTGGTGGCCCCCTCTGGTGTGTTCTCAGTGCCAGTAATTCTTAAATATTCTACAAAAAATCATATTTCATTTTCAGGACATTTGGAGAACTTTTATTTTTGAGGTATTTTTTATTGCAAGGAAATTTCAGAAAACAGACAAAAAATACTATCTTTGCTTTATTTAATTTAAATAACAGAAAGTAAAAGGAGGGTACATAGAGTTGTGCTTTCTAACTTCATCCATCTCATGCTCATCAAAAGGAATCCACAAACAAGGTTGATCAAGTCTTGTTAACAAACTCTTTCCGAATAATATGAAACCGGAGAATTTTCGAATAACACTAGGTTACCTCAATGGGGATATGTATGTCCCCAACAATAAGAATATCATATTTCTTCTTGACAGTAGGAAGAAGGAATTCAAAACCTCCAATAGTAATCGTTGATATTTTTCCAATAGAATTGATACCGTGGACTTGAGGTTGTTTCCTCGGAAAGAGTACCGTATGCTCATTACCATTGACATTGCCTTTGTTGCAATCAATAACAGCCCCTGTAGTATTCAAAAAGGGTCTACCAAGGATAATCGACATACTATCGTCCTCGGGAATATCAAGAATAACAAAGTCTGTTAAAATAGTAGCGTTCGCAACCACAACAGGCACACCCTCACAAATACGGATAGGTATAGCAGTTGATTTATCAGCCATTTGCAAAGATATCACAGTAGGCGTCAACTTACTCAAATCAAGTCTACGAATAAAGAGAGAGGCATAACACTAACACCGGCTCCAAGATCACATAAAGCAGTTTTAACATAGTTTCTTTTAATAGAACATGGTATAGTTGGTACTCCTGGATCTCCTAGTTTCTTAGGTATTCCACCTTTAAAAGTATAATTGGCAAGCATGGTGGAAATTTCACCTTCCGGTATCTTTCTTTTATTTGTAACAATATCTTTCATATACTTAGCATAAGGATTCATTTTAAGCATATCAGTCAAACACATACGCAAAATGATAGGTCTAATCATTTCAGGAAAGCGCTCAAAATCCTCATCATCCTTTTTCTTGGATGGTTTAGGAGGAAAAGGCATGGGTTTCTGAACCCATGGTTCTCTTTCCTTACCGTGCTTCTTAGCAACAAAGTCTCTCTTATCATAACGTTGATTCTGATTATGGGTTATCAAGATCAACAACATGTTCAATCTCTACATCATTGTTATTGCTAGGTTGAGCATCAATATGAACATCATCATTAACATTATCACTAGGTTCATGTTCATTACCAAATTGTGTTTCAGCATCAGAAATAGAAATATCATTGGGATTCTCAGGTGTGTCAACAACATGTTCACTAGAAGCATGCAAAGTCCTATCATTTTTCTTTTTCTTCTCCTTAGAAGGACTAGGAGCATCAACATTAGTTCTTTGAGAATCTTGCTCAATTCTCTTAGGGTGGCCCTCAGGATACAAAGGTTCCTGAGTCATTCTACCCCCTCTAGTCACAACTCTAACAACATTATCATTTTTCTTATTATTTAATTCGTTGAGCAAATTATTTTGAGCTTTAAGCACCTGTTCTACTTGAGTGGTAACCATAGAAGCATGTTTACTAATAAGTTTAAGGTCACCTTTAACTCTAGACATATAATCACTCAAGTGTTCAATCATATAAGCATCACGTTTCAATTGTCTACCAACATAAGCATTAAAATTTTCTTGTTTAACAATAAAATTATCAAACTCATCCAAGCATTGGCTAGCAGACTTATTCCGAGGGATATCACCTTCATCAAATCTGTAGAGAGAATTCACCTTTACTACCTGTGTCGGGTTATCAAGACCATGTATTTCTTCAATAGGTGGTAAATTCCTAACATCTTCAGCTTTAATACCCTTTGTTTCATAGATTTCTTTGCCTCCTGCATATCTCCAGGACTGAGAAATAGAATACCCCTTTTCTTCGGACTTGGCTTAGGAGTTGGTTCAGGAAGTGCCCAGTCATTATCATTACTCAATATATTATTCAATAGCAATTCAGCTTGCTCAGGAGTTCTTTCCTTGAAAACACAACCAGCACAACTATCCAGGTGGTCTCTGGAAGGATCGGTTAGTCCATTATAAAAAATATCGAGTATTTCGTTTTTCTTGAGAGGATGATCAGGCAAATCATTAAGTAATCGGAGAAGCCTCCCCCAAGCTTGTGGGAGACTCTCTTTTGCACAAAATTATATATTTCCCTTAAGGCAGCTTGTTTCTTATAAGCGGGGAAATATTTAGCAGAGAAGTAATAAATCATATCCTGGGGACTACGCACACAACCAGGAGTAAGAGAATTAAACCATGTTTTAGCATCACCCTTTAATGAGAACGGAAATAACTTAAGGATATAGTAGTAACATATTTTTCCTCATTAGTAAATAGGGTGGCTATATCATTTAATTTAGTAAGATGTGCCACAACAGATTCAGATTCATAGCCATAAAAAGGATCAAATTCAACCAAAGTAATTAACTCAGGATCGACAGAGAAATCATAATCCTTATCAGAAATACAGATAGGTGAAGTAGCAAAAGCAAGGTCATATTTCATTCTAGCATTCAAAGATTTTTCTTTCAGCTTAGCTAATAGTTTCTTAAGATCATATCTATCTTTGCAAGCTAAAGATCTCTAGCAGTTTCTTCATCCATAACATAACCCTCAGGCACATCAGGCAATTCATATCTAGGAGGAGAATCTTCATCATCACTTTCATCCATATTATCAGTTTCAATAATTTCATTCTCTCTAACCCTAGCAAGTTGTTCATCAAGAAATTCACCTAATGGCATAGTATTATCAAGCATAGAAGTAGTTTCATCATAGGCATCATGCATAGCAGAAGTGGCATCATCAATAACGTGTGACAGATCAGAATCAATAGCAGGTGTAGGTGTTGCAAGTTTACACAAAACAGAAGGTGAATCAAGTGCAGAGCTAGATGGCAGTTCCTTACCTCCCCTCGTAGTTGTGGGAAAAATCTTAGTTCTTTCATCTTTCAAGTTCCTCATAGTGATCAACAGATATAAATGCCAAGTGACTCAAAGAATAGAGCTATGCTCCTATGCTCCCTGGCAACGGCGCCAGAAAATAGTCTTGATAACCCACAAGTATAGGGGACCGCAACAGTTTTCGAGGGTAGAGTATTCAACCCAAATTTATTGATTCGACACAAGGGGAGCCAAAGAATATTATCAAGTATTAACAGTTGAGTTGGCAATTCAACCGCACCTGAAAGACTTAATATCTGCAGCAAAGTATTTAGTAGCAAGGTGATATGGAAGTAGTGGTAACGGTGGCAAAAGTAACAGTAATAGTTTTTGTAGTGATTGTAACAGTGGCAACGGAAAAGTAACTAAGCAAAGATCAATATGTGAAAAGCTCATAGACAATGGATCAGTGATGGATAATTATGTCAGATGTGATTCCTCATGCAACAGTTATAACATAGGGTGACACAAAGCTAGCTCCAGTTCATCAATGTAATGTAGGCATGTATTCTGAATATAATCAGACGTGCTTATGGAAAAGAACTTGCATGACATATTTTGTCCTACCTTCCCGTGGCAGCGGGGTCCTATTGGAAACTAAGGGATATTAAGGCCTCCTTTTAAAAGAGTACCAGACCAAAGCATTAACACTTAGTGAATACATGAACTCCTCAAACTATGGTTATCACCGGGAGTGGTCCCGATTATTGTCACTTCGGGGTTACCGGATCATAACACATAGTGGGTGACTATTGACTTGCAAGATAGGATCAAGAACTCACATATATTCATGAAAACATAATAGGTTCAGATCTGAAATCTTGGCACTCGGGCCCTAGTGACAAGCATTAAGCATAACAAAGTCATAGCAACATCAATCTCAGAACATAGTGGATACTAGGGATCAAACCCTAACAAAACTAACTCGATTACATGGTAAATCTCATCCAACCCATCACCGTCCAGCAAGCCTGCAATGCCCCGAGACCGATGTGCCAGGTGTCTTCCAGTTATTCGTTGTTGTTGCCTTGTCATTGCTTGCGTGTCATGCATTTCATATCATGTCATCATGTGCATTTCATTTTGCATACATGTTCATCTCATGCATCCGAGCATTTTCCCCGTTGTCCGTTTTGCAATCCGGCGCTCCTATGTCATCCGGTGTCCCTTTCTACCTTTTTTTGTGTGCGGGTGTTAAACATTTTCGGATTGGACCGAGACTTGCCATGCGGCCTTGGTTTACTACCAGTAGACCGCCTGTCAAGTTTCGTACCATTTGGACTTCGTTTGATACTCCAACGATTAAGGGAGAGACTGAAAAGGCCTCGCGTGTGTTGCAGCCCAACACCCTCCAAAGTGGCCCAAAACCCACCTAAACCTCCTCCATCATCTAGGCCGTTCGATCACGATCGCGTGGCCGCAAACCGCACCTCATTTGGACTCTCCTAGCTCCCTCTACCTATATATATGTGATCCCCTCCAAAATTCGAGCAGATGAAACCCTAACCTCCTCCTCCGCGCGCCACCGGACGCGTCCTCACCGGCCGGACATGTCCGCCCTCCACCTCACTCCGGCCAATGAGTGCCTGCAACGTCGTCATCGCCACCTCCCGCGCCAACCCCGTCGTGCCACGTGTCCGCGCCCGCGCCCCACTTCGCCGCACCGCGCCGCCGGGCCCGCGGAGCCCGCGGGAGGCCTGCCCGAGCCGCCCGGGCCCGAACCGCCCCACCGCCTCTGCCCGCGGGCGCTGCGCTCGCCGCCCTTCACCGCTCGTCGCTGAGTGCGCCACCACCCATCCGCCGGTGTTGCGCGCCACCGTCTACCTTCGTCGGTCGCCGCCTCGCCGTCCACCTTCGCCCGCGGCTGCCGGACCTGCCCCGCCGCCGTTCGTCGTTCATCGGAGTGCACCGCCTCCTCTGGTGGTGCCCGTGCCGCCCAGATCCTCTACACGCCTCGCCGCTGCGCCGTTGTCACCTGCTCGCCGGCCATTGTCGTTGCCTGCCGCACCGGCCACCGAATCCGTCGTCCCCGTCGACTCTGGCGAGATCCGCGAAGCGGGATCAGATCCACCCGCTCGCTCATCCAAACGCCTCCACTCCATCCCGGATCCCTCCGTCCCGGGTCTTCTCCGTCCAGTTTTCGCGAGGTCTAATTTCTCTAAGTCCCCAGATCCCAGTATTTTTATGCATTCTTCATCGCATCATAACTCATCACCCGTTGCTCCGATTTGTTCGGGTAGCATATCGAAATGTTCCTCTCGACAAGTACATCATTTCATCTCATTGCATCATTTTCATTTGAGCTCATCTTGATACCCGAAATGCTGTTGGAAGTGGGCTATGTGATGATAGTTTCAGATCTGTTTCAGCAAATGCACTTTTGTCATTTTTGCCATGATTAATGTGTGCATGCTATGATCCTGAGCTCTACATGTGTTTTGAAGTATGCCATGTTATCTTTACAGGGGTGTATGCCATGTATTTTTGTGATCTTTGTGGTGAATAGCACAAGCATGCAAAGTAGCTTACTCAATGATGCTGATTTCAGGGACTTAGAATTTCACCAAGTCCTTGCCCTGTCATTATTTTTATGTCATATGTTCATGTTGATTCCTAGTGATCCGTGCCTCTTTTGAGCATGATCAGTAAGGATGTTTTGTAGATATTATGGTGCTCTATCCATCCATGTATTTGTTTTCAATTATGGAGCACCCTAGCTTGAGTCAATCGAGCTCTACTTTTCCTATAAAATGTTCCTGGCAGATTGTTAACATGTTTAGCAATTTTGCCGAGCTTGTTGTTGTTGATCCATGCATGCTATGTTGTTGTTCTTGCCATGTCTAGATTCTATGCCATGTCTATTTGCTGGGTGTATGCTTAGTTTATCATGCAATGCCTCGTAGTGAGTGCATCGAGCTCGTAAACATGCCTACTC
Source organism: Triticum dicoccoides (assembly GCF_002162155.2). Lineage (NCBI taxonomy): Eukaryota > Viridiplantae > Streptophyta > Magnoliopsida > Poales > Poaceae > Triticum > Triticum dicoccoides. The sequence goes on from NC_041382.1 coordinate 520,674,357, forward strand.
GTTATCTGTTTTGCATGCTCCAGTTTTTCACCAAGTCTGTATCTGTTTTCGTTAATTGCTATGTTCACATGCTTCAATTGTATTTTCTGATCCCTTTTGGCTCATGGTCACTAAGGGACTTTTGTTGTATGCTTTGAGTAGCTTCATGCCATGCCTTGCTTTGCCATGATATGTTCCTGTAGCATATAGTTATCTTGCTCTAAATATTGCTTCCTGATGATAAATTCCTGACTTGTTAATTTCTCTTAAGTCTGAAACCTGTTATCTTTTGCACTTTTGCCATGTTTGTTTGAACCTGTTAATGAGTGAATTAGCCATAGCTCAGTGTTCATCTTTTGTTAAGCATCATGAGTGGATCCCTGCCATGTATTTTTTGCTATGTTTGAGTGCAGTAGATTAATTATCTTCATGCATTTAGATGGTCTTGTGTTGTTAATCACAGCCCGGTGCCATATTTGTTTTGCTTGTCTTTTCCAAACCGTGCATCCGATTCCAGTGATCTTTATATCGATTTCAACCGAAATCAACTCCTCTTTCCAGTGGCACTCTTGGATTTCCAAGTTGAGGCCAGGTTCAATCATTCCTTTCCAAATCATGCATATGCATCACATATCGCATCCCGCATTTCATACCATGTTTGCATCGTGTTGTTTGAGCATTGCACGTGGTTGATTGTCCTCCCTTTGCATGTTGTTATTGCTTGGGTAGAGACGGGAGACGAGTTCGTGTTTGAGGACCCGTTGAGTATGCTTACGAGGATCAAGTTAGCTCTGAGAACTTTGCAGGCAAGATGACCATACCCTCGAAATCACTTCTATCTTTGCTTGCTAGATGCTCGCTCTTTTGCTATGCCTATGCTGCGATACCTACCACTTGCTTATCATGCCTCCCATATTGTTAAGCCAAACCTCTAACCCACCTTGTCCTAGCAAACCATTGTTTGGCTATGTTACCGCTTTGCTCAGCCCCTCTTATAGCCTTGCAGGTGAAGATTGGAGTTTGTTCCTTGCTGGAACATGGATACTTTTGTTGGGATATCACAATATCTCTTATTGAATTAATGCATCTATACACTTGGTAAAGGATGGAAGGCTCGGCCTTATGCCTGGTGTTTTGTTCCACTCTTGCCGCCCTAGTTTCCGTAATATTGGTGTTATGTTCCCGGATTTTGCGTTCCTTACACGGTTGGGTTATAATGGGAACCCCTTGATAGTTCGCCTTGAATAAAACTCCTCCAGCAGTGCCCAACATTGGTTTTACCATTAGCCACCTAGCCTCTTTTTCCCTTGGGTTCCGCAGACTCAAGGGTCATCTTTATTTAACCCCCCCCCCCCGGCCAGTGCTCCTCTGAGTGTTGGTCCGAACCGAGTAGACTGCGGGGCCACCTCGGGGCAACTTGAGTGTTGGTTTTACTCGTAGGATGTCTCATCTGAGTGTGCCCTGAGAACGAGATATGTGCAGCTCCTATCGGGATTTGTCGGCACATTCGGGCGGTGTTGCTGGACTTGTTTTACCATTGTCGAGGATGTCCTGTAACCGGGATGCCGAGTCTGATCGGATTGTCTTGGGAGAAGGAATATCCTTCGTTGACCATGAGAGCTTGTGATGGGCTAAGTTGGGACACCCCTGCAGGGATTTGAACTTTCGAAAGTCGTGCCTGTGGTTATAGGCAGATGGGAATTTGTTAATGTCTGGTTGTAGAAAACCTGAAACTTATCTTAATTAAAATGCATCAACCGCGTGTGTAACCGTGATGGTCTCTTTCCGGCGGAGTCCGGGAAGTGAACACGGTGTTGGAGTTATGTTTGACGTAGGTTGTTCTAGGATCACTTCTTGATCATGGTTCATCGACCGTGCCTTTGCCTCCTCTTCTCGCTCCCATTTGCGTATGTTAGCCACCATATATGCTAGTGCTTGCTGCAGCTCCACCTCACATACTTTTCCCTACCTATAAGCTTAAATAGTCTTGATCGCGAGGGTGTGAGATTGCTGAGTCCCCGTGACTCACAGATACTTCCAAAATCAGCTTGCAGGTGCCGATGATATCGTGCAGGTGACGCAACCAAGCTCAAGGAGGAGCTCGATGAAGATCATGTTCGTTATGTTGTTTCCGTTTCCAGTTGATCAGTAGTGGAGCCCAGTTGGGGCAATCGGGGATCTGTAGCATTAGGGGTAGTCTTCTTTTATTTTGGTTCCGTAGTCGGACCTTGTTTGTATCTGGATGATGTAATGCTTTATTCATGTATTGTGTGAAGTGGCGATTGTAAGCCAACTATGTATCCCTTTCCTTATTCATTACATGGGTTGTGTGAAGATTACCTCTCTTGCGACATTGCCTTCAATGTGGTTATGCCTCTAAGTCGTGCTCCGACACATGGGAGATATAGCCGCATCGAGGGTGTTACAAGCATTAAGCATAACAAAGTCATAGCAACATCAATCTCAGAACATAGTGGATACTAGGGATCAAACCCTAACAAAACTAACTCGATCACATGGTAAATCTTATCTAACCCATCACCGTCCAGCAAGCGTACGATGGAATTACTCACGCACGGCGGTGAGCATCATGAAATTGGTGATGGAGGAAGGTTGATGATGACGATGGCGACAGATTCCCCTCTCCAGAGCCCCGAACGAACTCCAGATCAGCCCTCCCGAGAGAGATTAGGGCTTGACGGCGGCTCCGTATCATAAAACGCGATAAATTTTTCTCTTTGATTTTTTTCTCCCCGAACGTGAATATATGGAGTTGGAGTTGACGTTGGTGGAGCCTTAGTGGGCCCATGAGGCAGGGGGCGCACCCCAGGGGGGCGCGCCCTGCACCCTCATGGATAGGGTGTGGGCCCCTAGTGTTGATTCTTTCGCCAATATTTTTTATTAATTCCAAAACGTGTCTCCGTAAATTTTCAGGTCATTCCGAGAACTTTTATTTCTGCACAAAAATAACACCATGGCAATTCTGCTGAAAACAGCGCCAGTCCGGGTTAGTTCCATTTAAATCATGCAAGTTAGAGTCCAAAACAAGGTCAAAAGTGTTCGGAAAAGTAGATACGATGGAGACGTATCATTCGCCCATTTTTCTCTCTCTCTCTCTCTCATGCTTGCATTAGATTTTGCTACTGTTGTTCGATTGCTCCTAGTCTGATGCATAGCCTACTTTTGTAACCTGTTGTTGTTAGTTTACCTGTTATCCTATATGCTTAACATAGGTTGGTTAGTGATCTATCAGTGACCCCTCATCCTTGTCCTTGTTGCCCTATTTGTTATCGATGACTCGATCAACGTGATCAATGTGCAGAGACCGACACCTTATCGCACACCCCCTAGTTTTACGACTCTGCAGAGCTACTATCGAGTGCCGAGGGTGATACCTCGTAACGCACTCCTGATGATATCTCTGTTGTGTAGCTGATCGGTCATGGATTACGGAGGGTGATTCCTCCTTCACCACTCCCGATAAAGACTCCGTCGTGCAACACATCAAATGTGAACCCTTTGAGGGTGATTCCTCTAAGGCCACATTGACGGTTGCATCGAGTGGAAATCCATCAAGGGTGATTCCTCGGATTTCCCCCTTGTTGTTATGAACACACGGTTACCTTGACTTTACCTCAAACATGTTGAAGTCGGGTCGGCCCCGAGGGGTACCCGCGAGAGATGTGAAGTCGGGTTGACCCTGAAGGTACCCGCGAGATAATTACGTGTCATGGCTGGGCAGTCTTGGCCCTTGTCGTAAGTCCGCAAGACGGGGAAACGGGACCACAGATCGTGGATCATTGATCGTCTCCGCGCTCTCCCAAGACACGAACGGGTTTGGATATGTGATCTGAGTAGGCCGGTGTCCTTTTCGCACTAACCACCATGCGGGAATAAGTATGGTCACTCGACGTCGTACGATTCTCCTGAAAGCTCTATAGACGTCATAGTTAAGTGGCACGCGCCTGTGTGGTCTGCGTAAGCACCTGCTTTGTATAAAGAGGTAGCCAGGACTAATCCCGACCATCCTCGCAACGCGCAAGATTGCAAAGGACGATTGGCGACCCCTTTGCATTTAGACGCTGCAAGATGCTAGTATTCGATAGAGTGGGCGTTCCCCTCTATTTTGGCAATTCTGTAGTATAGTCCACAAATACAGCCCCTTCCCATTGATACTGATGCATACTTAGCATAGATCTGATGTAAGTCTTGCGAGTACTTTGGATGAGTACTCACGATTGTTTTTCTATCTTTTTCTTCCTTTACTGATGATGTGATCAGATGACGGAGCCCGGGAACCAGCTGATCCCGTCGATGACTACTACTACACCGACGGACGACCAGGAGTAGATAGGAGGCTCCTAGGCAGGAGGCCTGCGCCTTTTTTTATCTAGACGTCGTTGTTTTGCTCTGCCTTCTTAAGGCTGACTTGTTTACTTATGTCTGTACTTAGATATTATTGCTTCCGCTAATTTACGTATTCGAGCCTTTGTGGCCATGGCTTGTAATATAAAGCTTTATGTTTGATGAATTTGTGTCTAGAATTGTGTTGTGATATCTTCCCGTAAGCCTCTGATCTTGATCATGCATATTTACGTGTATGATTAGTGCACGATTAAGTCGGGACATCACATGGGGTAATTTTATCCCCAAGAGAAAAATTCATTTGCGGCCACTAAAGTTGTTGCAAAATTCACTTTGATAGTGTCCTTTGCAGTATCCAAAATATGGTCTGAAGTGGTTTAAGTGGCTCGCGTACGGTCACTCATATGATTTGATATATGTATTTCGCTTAGCTGGAATACGGTTAACATGTCCAACTGTCACATGGGCGACTGTGTGGATATGATGTGACATTTTGCAAAAAAAACACCTTGAGCTATCTGTCAGATGGACGAGAGAAATAAAAACACCCCTCGGCCATGGATATTTGATCTCACGACCTCGCGGGCTTGGCTAATGTGCAGGGTGGGGCCCAGGGTATTTCTTTTCTCTCAAAATGTCACACCACGTTGTCCACATAGTTATCGCTCATGCGGCGGTTGGACCCGTCAACCGTATAACAACTAAGTGAAATACGAATATCAAACTGTATGTGAGTCATTTAAGCCACTTCGGTGATCATATTTTAGATGTTGCAAAGTACGACCGCGAACCGCGACAAATTTAGTGACTGCAAGTGATATTTTTTTTTGCATCCACAATATCACTATAAAAAATACTCTTATATTATAAGATGGAGGAGTAGTTGACATGGAATATGTAAATCAAAATTTAGAAGAATTGACGACAAAGAAACCGAGGAGTTAAGATTTGAGGGGCATTTGGAAATTTCTCTAGCAAAAAGAGGTGCCCCGAGGGCTTCCCCGATGGAGTGTGATACATCTTCTCATCTCTCATCTGAACCGGTCGGCTGCTCTGCAAGACTGCAACCAAGTCTGTGCCCACAAGAGTGTCCCGATCTCGACGGCCCTCGCTGACATCAGCCCATGACCAGGTGACCAGACCTAAGCTCTCACGGCCATGGCGAGGGCGAAGGCACCGAGGCGGAAGCCGCCGCAGGCGGTCTCCCGACGGCTCCTCGGATTTTGCGGGCTGAGCTTCGCGGCGGCGTTGTACGTGGGGATTGACTACCTGCGGTACCTCTCGCCGACATGGCACGACCGGCTGCAGCCGGTGCTCTGGGCGGCGCTGGCGCTCGCCGCCGCCGCGCGCGCACCCTTCTACCGCCACTGGGATGTCGAGCTCCGGGCGGTGCTTCCCTTCCTCGGTTCCATCGTCTTCATGCTCAGCGCCTTCCTCATCGAGATGATCTCCGTCCGCTTCGTCTCCGTCCTGATGGGGCTCCAGTGGCACGGGTTAGTATCTTTGGGAACTCAGGAGGGAGCTTCCTCCTTGGCACATGCTTTAGCTTTTCGAGCTGTTTGGTCGCGAATTGCCATGGATCTCGGAGAGATTTGGTTTGTGTTGCTATTTTTGGTGCTTGTTTTGGTTTATGATGCTTGATGATATGCTTTTCAGATGTTTCTAGTGTGTGGTTCGTGTCAGGATGGTATGATCTTGGAGGATTACTTTTGAACTGTGAAACAATCGAGTAGTTTGTATCAGAGAGGCGTGTGTCTTGGAGTAGGGGTTTAATTGTTGAGTGTGGATAATGTTTAAACTTGACGGGTGAAGAATTAGGCTTGTAATGACATACAATTGTTATCCTGGAGAGGGCTGTGAAACATTTCAGAGACTGCAGTTTGGGGGATCTTGAAGAAGTTTATTTCGTAGGTAGACCAAACCTAGAAAATGCTGCGTTTATCCTGTTTATTATTATGGTGCTCAAAACCAGTGGCGTAATAGAGATTCATGGAGATGATAGTATTTATCATGACAAGTGCGTAAAGTGAACCTTGTCGATTAATTGTTGCTACGGCTTCTTGTTGCTGTATATAATTTTGGTGAATGTTGCGTGGCAAATGCATCTTTGTGTAGCCTCTTCGTCTGTCAAGTTTTATTTCAATCATATTTCTGTGGGTTATTGGTCATTGCTAGAGGTACATACCTTGTTTGACTGTTGTTACTCCATGCTATTTTTGGAGTTTTAAAATATTCCTTTGCAGCCTTGTAATGAAGAAAGAAGTCCACATTATTTCTTGTTCAAAATAAGCAAAAGTTTTTATGGTGATTAGTGTTTCAAAGAGTTCAGTTTAAGCAAGGTATCAATGATCTGAACAAAGGGGCATCTAGAAGTTAAGTGGTTAAGAAAGGCATAAGCATTGCTTCATGCTTGGGCAAGTGTATTCCTGTTTGATTACTGAGCATTGGTGTTTACTCTCTCAATCTGATTTACATAAATGAGCTAACCTTCCCTAAATATGCTCCCATTGTGCCCATTGACAAAACATCGAGAAGTTCATATCATGCCTCATTAGATGGCAAGATGGGACTGCACTAGGTTTATTTGGTCATGGCTTTTCAGCTAAGTGTAACTGCCTTTGTGATATGTTGTCAACTTGCCCTCTGTAAAAAGATCATGGTTCGGTCATACTTTGGCTCTCATTGTCAAGGAGTTGCAGTACTTACGGACTTTAACTTTTTATAGTTATTTATTTGCGTGCTCTCATTTCCTTGCCCAGATAAATACATGCATGGATCCTAAATTTTCACACAGTTACCTGTAAACTAAACCTTTTTTTTAATTGTTTTAACAGATCTGCTGCTCCACTTCCTGACACTGGCCAATGGCTGCTTCTAGCTTTGAATGAGAAGCTTCCTGGAAGTGTTGTTGATCTATTGAGAGCTCATGTTATCACTCTTCACCATTATTTGATGTTATTTATGATGTTGGGGTTCTCAGTGCTGTTTGATTGCATCAAGGCTCCTGGTCTTGGAATAGCCACAAGATATATGTTCACCATGGCAGTCGGACGGTTGCTTCGGGTGGCAACTTTTGTTGGTACAATTCTTCCATCTGCGAGACCTTGGTGCGCTGCAGGTCGTTATCAAATACCTGGGCACCCTCATCCCTGGGCGCAAAAATATTATGTTCCATATGCTTCTGATTCACATGCTATTCGTGCGGTCATAGACACTGATATGGCTTATGGTTAGTGTATTTGTCTTATATCACGTAATTGAAGTATGTATTTTTCTGGGATTTGAAAACTGAATTGTCCTTTAAAAAATACAGCTGATGTTCAAGCTTACCCTGATGAGTACAGTCCTGACTGGGGTCGGATGAGTTTCTTAGTAGACATTTTGAGGCCAACCCCTGGAGAGGGGCCTGCATGGTACCATCTGTTGAAAAAAGCCAGTGGAGGTTGCAATGATCTTATGTATAGTGGGCACATGCTTGTCGCTGTTCTTACTGCCATGGCATGGACGGTACGTAATTCATTTTACTTTTCTGTGTTACAACACCATAGTCTGAATATCCCCCGCTGTACTGAAACTGAATTTCCATTATCTGGAGCCACCACTTCCAATCTAGGTTCTATATTCCATTTTCTTGGATATTGTTTAACCAGTTGCATGTAATTGATGACATCTTAACTCATTTTCGACCTGTTTCACACGCATATAGGAAGCTTATGGAGGCTGGATTTCTGTTGCAATATGGTTTCTCGTCCTGCACAGTGCACAAAGGGAGGTACGTGAACGGCATCATTACACCGTGGACTGCGTCGTGGCAATCTACGTCGGAATCCTCTTGTGGAGGATGACATGGTTCATCTGGTCTGCTAGAGATGCCAGCCGAGCTAGAAGGCTTGCTAAGCTTGAAGAGGTTCAGAGCAGGCTAATTCATGCAGCAAAGGATGCAGACGTCAATGAAATCCGGGATCTGCTGAAGGAGGTTGAGCTAGCAGGCCATGACAAGCCCGGCTTTTCACAGAGAGCCATCCTGGCCTTCGCTGCAGCTACAATTATTTTCACGCTGACCTGTGTTGTCCTTGCCCTTACTTTAACCAGTGACGGGTGATTTCAGTTGCTAGAATCCCTTAGATTTTACCCCATTTTCTTGGGTTACACTATTGTTCTCTGCAGTTTGAGACCATCGAGTGTCATTTCTCGCAGGAAACATGTTTGAGCAAAAATGCAAGTTCAGTTTAGCGGCATCAATTCGATATAAGTTGATAAGTTTGCAAAATGTTGCCGTCGATCATGTTTTGAGCTTGTGTCGTCGTGAACTGTAGCAATCCTGCTGTGTTCTTTCCTCTGCACCGACCGAAGATATTAGAGAACAAAACTGATGATTTGAACATGGCAGTTGAACTTCTCAAACTCCAATTACATGTCTCTCTTTAACTAGTTATATTAGATACTTAAAATATCATATTTGTAGATGTGTATCAGAATGTATTTCATAATATTATAATTCTGATGAGTTCGTACAAATATGTTGTCAGTTTTTCTATCTGTCAATCTCTAAGTCGATGCTAAGAACAATTTAATATTATTATTTTTGCAAGAAATTTTTTAAAATATTTTGCAAGGAAGAACCATTTAATATGAACATTGAGATTTGCGTTATGAATGTTGGTAGAGAAATAACTATTTGTAAGTCAATTGAGAAATAGCCATTCAATATATATCATACTGAAAGTTCATGTTGGCGATAGTGAAATTTTTCGAGGGTACGAGATACGTGAACTAGAGAGAGTACAATCTACGGATGGTTCTTTGTTAGACTAAAGAAAATCCATTTTTCGTTTCTATAGGGACAATTTCAAATTATTTTTATGTTGTTATATGTTTACTTTTTTTTAATGTCTAGGGCCACTTTGATTTGTGGGATTCTCAAAACGTATGAATATAGTGTCATGCCCACTTGTGTGAGTAGGGCATTTCGGAGACCGAGCTCCATGAAAGCCTTAATTTCGAGAAAATATCAAACTTTTCAGTTTGAAAATATTCTGAAAAAATACAAATCTATACTACTATTAAACAATTAAACAAGAACTTCTTTAAGCACACCTCATAAAAGCGTACACAGATCCAATACCACCACACGATTAGGCCCACTAAAATCAATCTAACGGTTAGACTTAACCTAAACCATTTTCTGTGTGCACTTAGCAATTTACATTGACTGACTGTACTCCATCTTGGAGGAAAATATGAAACTTCACGTCTGAGCAACTAGGAAACTAATAATCACGGTGCATCCTATTCTAGGAAACTAAATCAGAGTGCATCCATCCTATTAAGAAACTAATCTCAGACAAATTCATCCTATTAAAAAACTTATCTCGGATGCATCCATCCTATTAGGAAGCTAATCGCGAGCCGCCTGCCGCCATCATGCACGCTAGCCACGATGGGGGAAGCGCGAGGAGCTTCGTCTTCCTCCGGGAACACAGGTGCTATCGCCGCCATCGTCTTATATTTGGAGGCCAGGCGCTCTTCTGCCGCTACTGCGACAACTCCATCCACGTCCAGGACATGCTCTCCGGCAATCATCGGCATTCGCGTTGACTTCCGCTCCGCTCGCAGCACCCACGCCGACAAAGTGTCTGTTCAGTGGGTGCACATGCATTACATATTAAATAAGAATCGTGGGGCTTCAAGCAATCTAGAATTATAGATTTGGGATTATCTTAGGTTGCCGATTGTTATACTGAAAATGTGTAATTATATATGGCACATATATAAGAATGCAGCAATCTTGTCTTACAAAGTAGGATCAAGAGGGATACTGAAGAAGTCAAGATACAGAGTCTATTTCCCATGATTACTTCTCATGTTCATGTCAGTTTCCTTGGGCTTTACTTCGTACCACCATATGCATTAAACTGGACCGTATCAAGAGATAACATCATCCCCTTGATTAGAATTGCCTTATTTGTGCTATTTGATCAGTGTGTGTTTTACGTATGATGTTGCTTTACCTGCAATTAAGGTGGGTTGCACCTGCCTAGGCACTATCTCCAGGGATAGGTTGGAAATCAGAATATATGATTAATTCTTAGAGAAAACTTTAGACGCGTCACTTTAATATAATTGCACAGCAATCCAGTAAATTATGTAAGATTCAGTAGGAGGCAAGATATTGAAGATGTACTACTATTTCAGTTACATGATTCTATACATCTAAAATGGGTCACATGACTCCGTAAGTCGTAACTGTTGTTAGAGAATATCTCTCGCTGTTCTGTAAAGATATGCAATCTCTACTGCGTTCCAATAAAAAGAATTTTACCATACAGAAGGATCCAATGAAGAAACTAATCCGGCTGAGTTCCAATAAATAGATCCTTCAAAGGATCTGTCCTAATACAGCTGCCGTATATTGGTACAGAGAAATCATATAAACTGTACTCAGTCGGATTTATTTTGTTTCATGACAGAGAAACCAAATACCTTTCGTTATTTTGGCACATATATTTATTCTTATATACTTGTGCAATTTCGAATGATCCAACATATCTGCAGTCATCAAACTTGAAGACATGTTGTTTAAGGCCTTATTTGCATCGCCTCTCTTTCTTTGTCTGCGCGCCTCTTTCCTCCAATAGTAATAATGAACAACTTTTTCCGGATCAGGTATTACATGTTGGGGAACGTAGCAGAAATTCAAAATTTTCCTACGTGTCACCAAGATCTATCTATGGAGAAACTAGCAACGAGGGGAAGGAGAGTGCATCTACATACCCTTGTAGATCGCTAAGCGGAAGCGTTCAAGAGAACGGGGTTGAAGGAGTCGTACTCGTCGTGATCCAAATCACCGGAGATCCTAGTGCCGAACGGACGACACCTCCGCGTTCAACACACGTACAGCCCGGTGACGTCTCCCATGCCTTGATCCAGCAAGGAGAGAGGGAGAGGTTGAGGAAGACTCCATCCAGCAGTAGCACAACGGCGTGGTGGTGGTGGAGGAGCGTGGTACTCCAGCAGGGCTTCGCCAAGCACCACAAGAGACGAGGATGGAGAGGGGTAGGGCTGCGCCAAGAAGGAGAGGAACTCGTGTGTCTTGGGCAGCCCAAACATCAAGTATATATAGGGGGAGGGGAGGGGCTGCGCCCCCACCTAGGGTTCCCTCCCTAGGGGTGGCGGCAGCCCCCAGATCCCATCTAGGTGGCGGCCAGGTGGAGGGGGAGAGGGAGGCCCACCAGGCATGGGCCCTAAGGCCCATCTGCCCTTAGGGTTTGCACCCTTTCCTCCCCTTAGGCACCTTGGGCCCTTGTGGGGGGGGGGGGGGCGCACCAGCCCACCTGGGGCTGGTCCCCTCCCACACTTGGCCCATGCAGCCCTCCGGGGCTTGTGGCCCCACTTGGTGGACCCCCGGGACCCTCTCGGTGGTCCCGGTACGTTACCGATAAAACCCGAAACTTTTCCGGTGACCAAAACAAGACTTCTCATATATAAATCTTTACCTCCGGACCATTCCGGAACTCCTCGTGATGTCCGGCTTCTCATCTGGGACTCCGAACAACATTCGATAACCATGTATATCTATTCCTTATAACCCTAGCGTCATCGAACCTTAAGTGTGTAGACCCTACGGGTTCGGGAACCATGCAGACATGACCAAGACGTTCTCCGGTCAATAGCCAACAGCGGGATCTGGATACCCATGTTGGTTCCCACATGTTCCACGATGATCTCATCGGATGAACCACGATGTCAAAGACTTAATCAATCCCGTATGCAATTCCCTTTGTCTAGCGGTACGATACTTGCCCGAGATTCGATCGTTGGTATCCCGATACCTTATTCAATCTCGTTACCGGCAAGTCTCTTTACTTGTTCCGTAACACATCATCCCGTGATCAACTCCTTGATCACATTGTGCACATTATGATGATGTCCTACCGAGTGGGCCCAAAGATACCTCTCCGTTTACACGGAGTGACAAATCCCAGTCTCGATTCGTGCCAACCCAACAGACACTTTCGGAGATACCTGTAGTATACCTTTATAGCCACCCAGTTAAGTTGTGATGTTTGGCACACCCAAAGCACTCCTACGGTATCCGGGAGTTGCACAATCTCATGGTCTAAGGAAATGATACTTGACATTAGAAAAGCTTTAGCATACGAACTACACGATCTTGTGCTAGGCTTAGGATTGGGTCTTGTCCATCACATCATTCTCCTAATGATGTGATCCCGTTATCAATGACATCCAATGTCCATGGTCAGGAAACCGTAACCATCTATTGATCAACGAGCTAGTCAACTAGAGGCTTACTAGGGACATAGTGTTGTCTATGTATCCACACATGTATCTGAGTTTCCTATCAATACAATTCTAGCATGGATAATAAACGATTATCATGAACAAGGAAATATAATAATAACTAATTTATTATTGCCTCTAGGGCATATTTCCAACAGTCTCCCACTTGCACTAGAGTCAATAATCCAGTTCACATCGATATGTGATTAACACTCAAGGTCACATCCCCATGTGACCAACACCCAAAGAATTCTGGGTTTGATCATGTTATGCTTGTGAGAGAGGTTTCAGTCAACGGGTCTGCAACATTCAGATCCGTATGTACTTCGCAAATTTCTATGTCATCTTGTAGATGCAACTACTATGCTACATTTGGAGCCATTTCAAATAACTGTTCTACTTGGAGCTATTCTAAATTGTTGCTCCATTATACGTATCCGGTATCTCTACTCAGAGCTATCCGGATAGGTGTTAAGCTTGCATCGACGTAACTCTTTACGTCGAACTCTTTATCACCTCCATAACCGAGAAACATATCCTTATTCCTCTAAGGATAATTTAGACCGCTATCTGGTGATCTACTCCTAGATTACCTTTGTACCCTCTTGCCAGATATGTGGCAAGGCACACATCAGGTGCGGTACTCAGCATGGCACACCGTATAGAGCCTATGACAAAAGCATAGGGGATGACCTGCGTCCTTCCTCTTTCTTCTGTTGTGGTCGTGCTTTAAGTCTTAACTTCATACCTTATAACTCAGGCAAGAACTCCTTCTTTGACTGATCCATCTTGAACACCTTCAAGATCATGTCAAGGTATGTGCTCATTTGAAAGTACCATTAAGCGTTTTGATCTATCCTTATAGATCTTGATGCTCAATGTTCAAGTAGCTTAATCCAGGCTTTCCATTGAAAAACACTTTCCAAATAACCCTATATGCTTTCCAGAAATTCTACGTCATTTCTGATCAACAACATATATTCATCAGAAATTCTATAGTGCTCCCACTCACTTCTTTGGAAATACAAGTTTCTCATAAACTTTGTATACACCCAAAATCTTTGATCATCATCAAAGCGTACATTCCAACTCCGAGATGCTTACTCCAGTCCTTAGAAGGATTGCTGGAGCTTTGCATACTAGTTAGCATCTTTCAGGATTGACAAAACCTTCCGGTTGTATCACATACAACCTTTCCTCAAGAAAATCATCGAGGAAACAATGTTTTGACATCCTATCTGCAAGATTTCATAAATAATACAGTGATCGCTAATATAATTCCAACAGACTCTTAGCATCGCTACGAGTGAGAAAGTCTCATCGTAGTCAACTCCTTGAACTTGTCGGAAAACATCTTAACGACAAGTCGAGCTTTCTTAATGGTGATACTTACCATCATTGTCCGTCTTCCTTTTAAAATCCATCTGTACTCAACAGCCTTACGGCCATCGAGCCTTTCTGCCAAAGTCTACACTTTGTTTTCATACATGGATCCTCTCTCGGATTTTATGGCCTCGAGCCATTTATCGGAATCCGGGCCCACCATCGCTTCTCCATATCTCGTAGGTTCATTGTTGTCTAGCAACATGACTTCCAAGACAGGATTACGTACCACTCTGAAGTAGTACGCATCCTTGTCATCCCACGAGGTTTGGTAGTGACTTGATCTGAAGTTTCATGATCACTATCATAAGCTTCCACTTCAATTGGTGTAGGTGCCACAGGAACAACTTCCTGTGCCCTGCCACACACTAGTTGAAGAGACGGTTCAATAACCTCATCAAGTCTCCACCATCCTCCCACTCAATTCTTTTGAGAGAAACTTTTCCTCGAGAAAGGACCCGATTCTAGAAACAATCCCTTATTGCTTTCGGATCTGAGACAGGAGGTATACTCAACTATTTCGGGTGTCCTATGAAGATGCATTTATCCGCTTTGGGTTCGAGCTTACCAGCCTGAAACTTTTTCACATAAGCGTCGCAGCCCCAAACTTTTAAGAAATGACAGCTTATGTTTCTCTAAACTATAGTTCATACGGTGTCATCTCATCGGAATTACGTGGTGCCCTATTTAAAGTGAATGTGGTTGTCTCTAATGCCTAACCCATAAACTATCATGGTAATTCGATAAGAGACATCATGGTATGCATCATATCCAATAGGGTGCAGTTATGATGTTCGGACACACCATCACACTATGGTGTTCCAGGCTGTATTAGTTGTGAAACAATTTCCACAATGTCTTAATTCTGTGCCAAACTCATAATTCAGATATTCATCTCTATGATCATATCATAGATATTTTATCCTCTTGTCACGACGATCTTTCAACTTCACCCTGAAATTACTTGAACCTTTCAATAATTCAGACTCGTGATTCATCAAGTAAATATACTCAACATCTACTCAAATCATCTGTGAAGTAAGAACATAACGATATCCACTACACACCTCAGCACTCATTGGACTGCACACATCAAAATGTATTACTTCCAACAAGTTGCTTTCTAGTTCCATTTTACTGAAAACGAGGCTTTCAGTCATCTTGCCCATGTGGTATGATTTGCATGTCTCAAGTGATTCAAAATCAAGTGAGTCCAAACGGTCCATTTGCATGGAGTTTCTTCATGCATATACACCAATAGACATGGTTCGCATGTCTCAAACTTTTCAAAACGAGTGAGCCCAAAGATCCATCAACATGGAGCTTCTTCATGCGTTTTATACCGATATGACTTACATGGCGGTGCCACAAGTAGGTGGTACTATCATTACTATCTTATATCTTTCGGCATGAACATGTGTACCACTACGATCGAGATTCAATAAACCATTCATTTTAGGTGCAAGACCATTGAAGGTATTATTCAAATAACCAGAGTAACCATTATTCTCCTTAAATGAATAACCGTATTGCGATAGACATAATCCAATCATGTCTATGCTCAACGCAAACACCAATCTCGATGGTAGAGGGAGCGTGCGATGCTTGATCAAATCAAGCTTGGGAAAAACTTCCAACACATATCGCCAGCTCACCTTTAGCTAGTCTCCATTTACTCCGCAGCCTTTTATTTCGAGTTTACTAACACTTAGCAACCGAACCGGTATCTAATACCATGGTGCTACTAGGAGTACTAGTAAAGTACACATTAACACAATGTATATCCAATATACTTCTATCGACCTTGCCAGCCTTCTCATCTACCAAGTATCTAGGGTAATTCTGCTCCAGTGGCTGTTCCCCTTATTACAGAAGCACTTAGTCTCGGGTTTGGGTTCAACCTTGGGTTTCTTCACTAGAGCAGCAGCTGATTTGCCATTTCATGAAGCATCCCTTTTTGCCCTTGCCCTTCTTGAAACTAGTGGTTTCACCAACCATCAACAATTGATGCTCCTTCTTGATTTCTACTTTTGTGGTGCCACACATCGCGAATATCTCAAGGATCATCATATATGTCCCTGATATATTATAGTTCATCACGAAGCTCTAGCAGCTTGGTGGTAATGACTTCGGAGAAACATCACTATCTCATCTGGAAGATCAACTCCCACTCGATTCAAATGATTGTTGTGTTGGGGAACGTTGCAGAAAACAAAAAAAATTTCCTACGGTTTCACCAAGATCCATCTAGGAGTTCATCTAGCAACGAGTGATCGGATTGCATCTACATACCTTTGTAGATCACGCGCGGAAGCGTTCAAAGAACGGGGATGAGGAAGGCGTACTCGACGTGATCCAAATCACCGGAGATCCTAGCGCCGAACGGACGGCACCTCCGCGTTCAACACACGTACGGTCAGTGTAACGTCTCCTTCTTCTTGATCCAGCAAGGGGGAAGGAGAGGTTGAGGAAGATGGCTCCAGCAGCAGCACGACGGCGTGGTGGTGATGGAGCTGCGGTACTCCGGCAGGGCTTCGCCAAGCACTATGGAGGAGGAGGATGTGTTAGAGAGGGAGAGGGAGGCACCAAAGGCGTGGGGTTAGAAGTCCTCCATCTCCCCACTATATATAGGGGGCCTAGGGGGGGCGCCGGCCCTAGGAGATCCAATCTCCTAGGGGGGCGGCGGCCAAGGGAGGAATCCCTCCTCCCCGAGGCACCTAGGAGGTGCCTTCCCCCTTTGGGACTCTTCCCTTCTTGAACCCTAGGAGCATGGGCCTCTTGGGGCTGGTGCCCTTGGCCCATACAGGCCAAGGCGCACCCCCTACAGCCCATGTGGCCCCCAGGGGCAGGTGGCCCCACCCGGTGGACCCCCGGGACCCTTCCGGTGGTCCCGGTACAATACCGGTGACCCCGAAACTTGTCCCGATGGCCGAAATAGCACTTCTTATATATAATTCTTTACCTCATGACCATTCCGGAACTCCTCGTGACGTCCGGGATCTCATTCGGGACTCCGAACAACATTGGGATTACTGCATATACATATCCCTACAACCCTAGCGTCACCGAACCTTAAGTGTGTAGACCCTACGGGTTCGGGAGACATGTAGACATGACCGAGATTGCTCTCCGGTCAATAACCAACAGCGGGATCTGGATACCCATGTTGGCTCCCACATGCTCCTCGATGATCTCATCAGATGAACCACGATGTCGAGGATTCAAGCAACCCCGTATACAATTCCCTTTGTCAATCGGTATGTTACTTGCCCGAGATTCGATCGTCGGTATCCCAATACCTCGTTCAATCTCGTTACCGACAAGTCACTTTACTCGTACCGTAATGCATGATCCCGTGACCAGACACTTGGTCACTTTGAGCTCATTATGATGATGCATACCGAGTGGGCCCAGTGATACCTCTCCGTCATACGGAGTGACAAATCCCAGTCTTGATCCGTGTCAACCCAACAGACACTTTCGGAGATACCCGTAGTATACCTTTATAGTCACCCAGTTACGTTGTGACGTTTGGTACACCCAAAGCACTCCTATGGTATCCGGGAGTTACACGATCTCATGGTCTAAGGAAAGGATACTTGACATTGGAAAAACTCTAGCAAACGAACTATACGATCTTATGCTATGTTTAGGATTGGGTCTTGTCCATCACATCATTCTCCTAATGATGTGATCTCGTTATCAATGACATCCAATGTCCATAGTCAGGAAACCATGACTATCTGTTGATCAATGAGCTAGTCAACTAGAGGCTTACTAGGGACATGTTGGTGTCTATTATTCACACATGTATTACGATTTCCGGATAACAGAATTATAGCATGAATAAAGACAATTATCATGAACAAGGAAATATAATAACAATGCTTTTATTATTGCCTCTAGGGCATATTTCCAACAGTCTCCCACTTGCACTAGAGTCAATAATCTAGTTACATTGTGATGAATCGAACACCCATGGAATTCTGGTGTTGATCATGTTTTGCTCTAGGGAGAGGTTTAGTCAACGGATCTGCTACATTTAGGTCCGTATGTACTTTACAAATATCTATGTCTCCATCTTGAACATTTTCACGAATGGAGTTGAAGCGACGCTTGATGTGCCTTGTCTTCTTGTGAAACCTGGGCTCCTTGGCAAGAGCAATAGCTCCAGTGTTGTCACAGAAGAGCTTGATCGGCCCCGACGCATTGGGTATGACTCCTAGGTCGGTGATGAACTCCTTCACCCAAATTGCTTCATGTGCTGCCTCCGAGGCTGCCATGTACTCCGCTTCACATGTAGATCCCGCCACGACGCTCTTCTTGCAACTGCACCAACTTACTGCCCCACCATTCAAAATATACACGTATCCGGTTTGTGACTTAGAGTCATCCAGATCTATGTCGAAGCTAGCATTGACGTAACCCTTTACGATGAGCTCTTCGTCACCTCCATAAACGAGAAACATTTCCTTAGTCCTTTTCAGGTACTTCAGGATATTCTTGACCGCTGTCCAGTGTTCCTTGCCGGGATTACTTTGGTACCTTCCTACCAAACTTACGACAAGGTTTACATCAGGTCTGGTACACAACATGGCATACATAATAGAACCTATGGCTGAGGCATAGGGGATGATGCTCATCTCTTCTATATCTTCTGCCGTGGTCGGACATTGAGCTGAGCTCAATTTCACACCTTGTAACACAGGCAAGAACCCCTTCTTAGACTGATCCATATTGTATTTCTTCAATATCTTATCAAGGTATGTGCTTTGTGAAAGACCTATGAGGCGTCTTGATATATCTCTATAGATCTTGATTCCTAATATATATGCAGCTTCTCCAAGGTCCTTCATTGAAAAACTCTTATTCAAGTAGGCCTTAATGCTGTCCAATAGTTCTATATCATTTCCCATCAAAAGTATGTCATCTACATATAATATGAGAAATGCTACAGATCTCCCACTCACTTTCTTGTAAACGCAGGCTTCTCCATAAGTCTATGTAAACCCAAACGCTTTGATCATCTCATCAAAGCGAATGTTCCAACTCCGAGATGCTTGCACCAGCCCATAAATCGAGCGTTGGAGCCTGCACACCTTGTTAACATTCTTAGGATCGACAAAACCTTCCGGCTGCATCATATACAATTCTTCCTTAAGGAAACCATTAAGGAATGCCGTTTTGACGTCCATTTGCCATATTTCATAATCATAGAATGTGGCAATTGCTAACATGATTCGGACGGACTTTAGCTTCGCTACCGGTGAGAAAGTCTCATCGTAGTCAACCCCTTGAACTTGTCGATAACCCTTAGCGACAAGCCGAGCTTTATAGATGGTCACATTACCATCCGCGTCTGTCTTCTTCTTAAAGATCCATTTATTTTCTATGGCTCGCCGCTCAACGGGCAAGTCAGTCAAGGTCCATACTTTGTTTTCATACATGGATCCTATCTCGGATTTCATGGCTTCTAGCCATTTGTCGGAATCCAGGCCCGCCATCGCTTCTTCATAGTTCGAAGGTTCACCGTTGTCTAACAACATGATTTCCAAGACAGGGTTGCCGTACCACTCTGGTGCGGAACGTGTCCTTGTGGACCTACGAATTTCAGTAGGAGCTTGATCAGAAGTATCTTGATCATTATCATTAACTTCCTCTCTAGTCAGTGCAGGCACCTCAGGAACATTTTCTTGAGTTGCGCCATTTTCCGGTTCAAGAGGTAATACTTCATCAAGTTCTACTTTCCTCCCACTTACTTCTTTCAAGAGAAACTCCTTCTCTAGAAAGGATCCATTCTTGGCAACAAAGATCTTGCCTTCGGATCTGAGGTAGAAGGTATACCCAATAGTTTCTTTAGGGTATCCTATGAAGACGCATTTTTTCGACTTGGGTTCGAGCTTTTCAGGTTGAAGTTTCTTGACATAAGCATCGCATCCCCAAACTTTCAGAAACGATAGCTTAGGTTTCTTCCCAAACCATAATTCATACGGTGTCGTCTCAACGGATTTCGACGGAGCCCTATTTAAAGTGAATGCGGCAGTCTCTAAAGCATAGCCCCAAAAAGATAGCGGTAAATCGGTAAGAGACATCATAGATCGCACCATATCTAATAGAGTGCGATTACGACGTTCGGACACACCATTACGCTGAGGTGTTCCAGGCAGCGCGAGCTGTGAAACTATTCCACATTTTCTTAAGTGTGTGCCAAACTCATGACTCAAGTATTCTCCTCCACGATCTGATCGCAGGAACTTGATTTTTCTGTCACGTTGATTCTCAACCTCACTCTGAAATTCCTTGAACTTTTCAAAGGTCTCAGACTTGTGTTTCATTAAGTAGACATACCCATATCTACTCAAGTCATCAGTGAGGGTGAGAACATAACGATAGCCACCGCGAGCCTCAACACTCATTGGACCGCACACATCAGTATGTATGATTTCCAATAAGTTGGTTGCTCGCTCCATTGTTCCTGAGAATGGAGTCTTGGTCATTTTACCCATGAGGCATGGTTCGCACGTGTCAAATGATTCATAATCAAGAGACTCTAAAAGTCCATCAGCATGGAGCTTCTTCATGCGTTTGACACCTATGTGACCAAGGCGGCAGTGCCACAAGTATGTGGGACTATCATTATCAATCTTACATCTTTTGGTACTCACACTATGAACATGTGTAGTATTACGCTCGAGATTCATTAAGAATAAACCATTCACCATCGGAGCATGACCATAAAACATATCTCTCATATAAATAGAACAACCATTATTCTCGGATTTAAACGAGTAGCCATCTCGAATTAAATGAGATCCTGATACAATGTTCATGCTCAAAGCTGGCACTAAATAACAATTATTAAGGTTTAAAATTAATCCCGAAGGCAAATGTAGAGGTAGCGTGCCGACGGCGATCACATTGACCTTGGAACCATTCCCGACGTGCATCGTCACCTCGTCCTTTGCCATTCTCCACTTATTCCGCAGCTCCTGCTTTGAATTACAAATGTGAGCAACCGCACCAGTATCAAATACCCAGGAGCTACTACGAATACTGGTAAGGTACACATCAATTACATGTATATCACATATACCTTTTGTTTTGCCGGCCTTCTTGTCCGCTAAGTATTTGGGGCAGTTCCGCTTCCAGTGACCACTTCCCTTGCAATAAAAGCACTCAGTCTCGGGCTTGGGTCCATTCTTTGGCTTCTTCCCGGTAGCTTGCTTGCCGGGCGCGGCAACTCCCTTGCCGTCCTTCTTGAAGTTCTTCTTACCCTTGCCTTTCTTGAACTTAGTGGTTTTATTCACCATCAACACTTGATGTTCCTTTTTGACTTCTACCTTTGCTGATTTCAGCATTGCAAATACCTCTGGAATGGTCTTTTCCATCCCCTGCATATTGAAGTTCATCACAAAGCTCTTGTAGCTTGGTGGAAGCGACTGGAGGATTCTGTCAATGACCGCGTCATCTGGGAGATTAACTCCCAGCTGAGTCAAGAGGTTATGTAACCCAGACATTGTGAGTATGTGCTCATTGACAGAACTATTTTCCTCCATCTTACAGCTGAAGAACTTGTCGGAGACTTCATATCTCTCGACCCGGGCATGAGCTTGAAAAACCATTTTCAGCTCTTCGAACATCTCGTATGCTCCATGTCTCTCAAAACGTTTTTGGAGCCCCGGTTCTAAGCTGTAAAGCATGCCGCACCGAACAAGGGAGTAATCATCAGCACGTGTCTGCCAAGCGTTCATAACGTCTTGGTTCTGTGGGACGGGAGGGTCACCTAGCGGTGCTTGTAGGACATAATCTTTCTTGGCAGCTATGAGGATGATCCTCAGGTTCCGGACCCAGTCCGTGTAGTTGCTGCCATCGTCTTTCAGCTTGGTTTTCTCTAGGAACGCGTTGAAGTTGAGGACTACGTTGGCCATTTGATCTACAAGACATATTGTAAAGATTTTAGACTAAGTTCATGATAATTAAGTTCATCTAATCAAATTAATCAATGAACTCCCACTTAGATAGACATCCCTCCAGTCATCTAAGTATAACATGATCCGAGTTAACTAGGCCGTGTCCGATCATCACGTGAGACGGACTAGTCAACATCGGTGAACATCTTCATGTTGATCGTATCTTCTATACGACTCATGCTCGACCTTTCAGTCTTCTGTGTTCCGAGGCCATGTCTGTACATGCTAGGCTCGTCAAGTCAACCTAAGTGTTTGCATGTGTAAATCTGTCTTACACCCGTTGTATGTGAACGTTAGAATCTAACACCCGATCATCATGTGGTGCTTCGAAACAACGTACTATCGCAACGGTGCACAGTTAGGGGGAACACTTTCTTGAAATTATTATGAGGGATCATCTTATTTACTACCGTCGTTCTAAGTAAACAAGATGCAAAACATGATAAACATCACATGCAATCAAATAATAATAGTGACATGATATGGCCAATATCACATAGCTCCTTTGATCTCCATCTTGGGGCTCCATGATCATCTTGTCACCGGCAAGACACCATGATCTCCATCATCATGATCTCCATCATCGTGTCTCCATGAAGTTGCTCACCAACTATTACTTCTACTACTACGGCTAACGCGTTTAGCAATAAAGTAAAGTAATTTACATGGCGTTTCTCAATGACACGCAGGTCATACAAAAAATAAAGACAACTCCTATGGCTCCTGCCGGTTGTCATACTCATCGACATGCAAGTCGTGATTCCTATTACAATAGCATGAACATCTCATACATCACATATATATCATTCATCATTCATCACAACTTTGGCCATATCATATCACAAAGCACTTGCTGCAAAAACAAGTTAGACGTCCTCTAATTGTTGTTGCAAGTTTTACGTGGCTGAAATAGGGTTCTAGCAAGAACGTTTTCTTACCTACGTGAAAGCCACAACGTGATTTGTCAACTTCTATTTACCCTTCATAAGGACCCTTTTCATCGAATCTGCTCCAACTAAAGTGGGAGAGACAGACACCCGCCAGCCACCTTATGCAACTAGTGCATGTTAGTCGGTGGAACCGGTCTCACGTAAGCGTACGTGTAAGGTTGGTCCGGGCCGCTTCATCCCACAATACCGCTGAAGCAAGATAAGACTAGTAGCGGCAAGAAAGTTGATAACATCTACGCCCACAACAAATTTGTGTTGTACTCGTGCAAGAGAACTACACATAGACCTAGCTCATGATGCCACTGTTGGGGAACGTTGCAGAAAACAAAAAAAATATTCCTACGGTTTCACCAAGATCCATCTAGGAGTTCATCTAGCAACGAGTGATCGGATTGCATCTACATACCTTTGTAGATCACGCGCGGAAGCGTTCAAAGAACGGGGATGAGGAAGGCGTACTCGACGTGATCCAAATCACCGGAGATCCTAGCGCCGAACGGACGGCACCTCCGCGTTCAACACACGTACGGTCAGTGTAACGTCTCCTTCTTCTTGATCCAGCAAGGGGGAAGGAGAGGGTTGAGGAAGATGGCTCCAGCAGCAGCACGACGGCATGGTGGTGATGGAGCTGCAGTACTCCGGCAGGGCTTCGCCAAGCACTATGGAGGAGGAGGATGTGTTGGAGAGGAAGAGGGAGGCACCAAAGGCGTGGGGTTAGAAGTCCTCCATCTCCCCACTATATATAGGGGGGCCTAGGGGGGGCGCCGGCCCTAGGAGATCCAATCTCCTAGGGGCGCGGCGGCCAAGGGAGGAATCCCTCCTCCCCAAGGCACCTAGGAGGTGCCTTCCCCCTTTGGGACTCTTCCCTTCTTGAACCCTAGGTGCATGGGCCTCTTGGGGCTGGTGCCCTTGGCCCATACAGGCCAAGGCACACCCCCTACAGCCCATGTGGCCCCCGGAGGCAGGTGGCCCCACCCGGTGGACCCCCGGGACCCTTCTGGTGGTCCCGGTACAATACCGGTGACCCCGAAACTTGTCCCGATGGCCGAAATAGCACTTCCTATATATAATTCTTTACCTCCGGACCATTCCGAAACTCCTCGTGATGTCCGGGATCTCATCCGGGACTCCGAACAACATTAGGGTTACTGCATATACATATCCCTACAACCCTAGCGTCACCGAACCTTAAGTGTGTAGACCCTACGGGTTCGGGAGACATGTAGACATGACCGAGATCGCTCTCCGGTCAATAACCAACAGCGGGATCTGGATACCCATGTTGGCTCCCACATGCTCCTCGATGATCTCATCGGATGAACCACGATGTCGAGGATTCAAGCAACCCCGTATACAATTCCCTTTGTCAATCGGTATGTTACTTGCCCGAGATTTGATCGTCGGTATCCCAATACCTCGTTCAATCTCGTTACCGGCAAGTCACTTTACTCGTACCGTAATGCATGATCCCGTGACCAGACACTTGGTCACTTTGAGCTCATTATGATGATGCATTACCGAGTGGGCCCAGTGATACCTCTCCGTCATACGGAGTGACAAATCCCAGTCTTGATCCGTGTCAACCCAACAGACACTTTCGGAGATACCCGTAGTATACCTTTATAGTCACCCAGTTACGTTGTGACGTTTGGTACACCCAAAGCACTCCTACGGTATCCGGGAGTTACACGATCTCATGGTCTAAGGAAAGGATACTTGACATTGGAAAAACTCTAGCAAACGAACTATATGATCTTATGCTATGTTTAGGATTGGGTCTTGTCCATCACATCATTCTCCTAATGATGTGATCTTGTTATCAATGACATCCAATGTCCATAGTCAGGAAACCATGACTATCTGTTGATCAACGAGCTAGTCAACTAGAGGCTTACTAGGGACATGTTGGTGTCTATTATTCACACATGTATTACGATTTCCGGATAACACAATTATAGCATGAATAAAGACAATTATCATGAACAAGGAAATATAATAACAATGCTTTTATTATTGCCTCTAGGGCATATTTCCAACATGTTGTACTCAGACAATCTGAGCACAAGCTCAAGATTGAGCTTTTCTCCCTTATTATGCAGGCTAAGAAAATCGTCAGAGGTCTTATACCTCTTGACGTGGGCACGAACCTGAAATTCCAATTTCAGTCCTCAAAACATCTCATATGTTTCGCGACATTTCAAAACATCTTTGGTGCCTCAACTCTAATCCGTTTAACTGAACTATCACGTAGTTATCAAAATGTGTATGTCAGATGTTCGCAATGACGTTCGAGGTTCAGCACACTGAGCGGTGCATTAAGGACATAAGCCTTCTATGAAGCAATGAGGACAATCCTCAGTTTACGTACCTAGTCCGCACAATTGCTACTATCAACTTTCAACTAAATTTTCTCTAGGAACATATCTAAACAGTAGAACTGAAGCGCGAGCTACGACATAATTTGCGAAGACCTTTTGACTATGTTCAGGATAATTAAGTTCATCTTATGAACTCCCACTCAGATAGACATCCCTCTAGTCATCTAAGTGATTACATGATCCGAGTCAACTAGGCCGTGTCCGATCATCACGTGAGACGGACTAGTCATCATCAGTGAACATCTTCATGTTGATCGTATCTACCATACGACTCATGCTCGACCTTTTGGTCTCTTGTGTTCCGAGGCCATGTCTGTACATGCTAGGCTCGTCAAGTCAACCTAAGTGTTTCGCGTGTGTAAATCTGGCTTACACCCGTTGTATGTGAACGTAAGAATCTATCACACCCGATCATCACGTGGTGCTTCGAAACGACGAACTTTCGCAACGGTGCACAGTTAGTGGGAACACTTTCTTGAAATTATTATGAGGGATCATCTTATTTACTACCATCATTCTAAGTAAACAAGATGCAAAAACATGATAAACATCACATGCAATCAAATAATAGTGACATGATATGGCCAATATCATATAGCTCCTTTGATCTCCATCTTGGAGCTCCATGATCATCTTGTCACCGGCATGACACCATGATCTCCATCATCGTGTCTCCATGAAGTTGCTCGCCAACTATTACTTCTACTACTATGGCTACGAGTTAGCAATAAAGTAAAGTAATTACATGGCGTTGTTCAATGACACGCAGGTCATACAATAAATAAAGACAACTCCTATGGCTCCTGCCGGTTGTCATACTCATCGACATGCAAGTCGTGATTCCTATTACAAGAACATGATCAATCTCATACATCACATATCATTCATCACATTCTTTTTGGCCATATCACATCACATAGCATACCCTGCAAAAACAAGTTAGACGTCCTCTAATTGTTGTTTGCATGTTTTACGTGGCTGCTATGGGTTTCTAGCAAGAACGTTTCTTACCTACGCAAAAACCACAATGTGATATGCCAATTGCTATTTACCATTCATAAGGACCCTTTTCATTGAATCCGATCCGACTAAAGTGGGAGAGACATACACCCGCTAGCCACCTTATGCAACTAGTGCATGTCAGTCGGTGGAACCAGTCTCACGTAAGAGTACGTGTAAGGTCGGTCCGGGCCGCTTCATCCCACAATACCGTCGAAACAAGATTGGACTAGTAACGGTAAGCATATTGAAAAAAATCAACGCCCACAACTACTTTGTGTTCTACTCGTGCATAGAATCTACGCAATATACCTAGCTCATGATGCCACTGTTGGGGAATGTAGCAGAAATTCAAAATTTTCCTACGTGTCACCAAGATCTATCTATGGAGAAACTAGCAACGAGGGGAAGGAGAGTGCATCTACATACCCTTGTAGATCGCTAAGCGGAAGCGTTCAAGAGAATGGGGTTGAAGGAGTCGTACTCGTCGTGATCCAAATCACCGGAGATCCTAGTGCCGAACGGACGGCACCTCCGCGTTCAACACACGTACAGCCCGGTGACGTCTCCCATGCCTTGATCCAGTAAGGAGAGAGGGAGAGGTTGAGGAAGACTCCATCCAGCAGCAGCACAATGGCGTGGTGGTGGTGGAGGAGCGTGGTACTCCAGCAGGGCTTCGCCAAGCACCGCAAGAGACGAGGAGGGAGAGGGGTAGGGCTGCGCCAAGAAGGAGAGGAACTCGTGTGTCTTGGGCAGCCCAAACCTCAAGTATATATAGGGGGAGGGGAGGGGCTACGCCCCCACCTAGGGTTCCCTCCCTAGGGGTGGAGGCAGCCCCCAGATCCCATCTGGGTGGCGGCCAGGTGGAGGGGGAGAGGGAGGCGCACCAGGCATGGGCCCTAAGGCCCATCTGCCCTTAGTGTTTGCCCCCTTTCCTCCCCTTGGGCGCTTTGGGCCCTTGTGGGGGGGCGCACCAGCCCACCTGGGGCTGGTCCCCTCCCACACTTGGCCCATGCAGCCCTCCGGGGCTTGTGGCCCCACTTGGTGGACCCCCGGGACCCTCCGGTGGTCCCTGTACGTTACCGATAAAACCCGAAACTTTTTCGGTGACCAAAACAGGACTTCCCAAATATAAATCTTTACCTCCGGACCATTCCGGAACTCCTCGTGACGTCCCGGATCTCATCTGGGACTCCTAACAACATTCGGTAACCACGTATATCTATTCCTTATAACCCTAGCATCATCGAACCTTAAGTGTGTAGACCCTACGGGTTCGGGAACCATGCAGACATGACCGAGACGTTCTCCGGTCAATAACCAACAGCGGGATCTGGATACCCATGTTGGTTCCCACACGTTCCACGATGATCTCATCGGATGAACCACGATGTCAAGGACTTAATCAATCCCATATACAATTCCCTTTGTCTAGCGGTACGATACTTGCCCGAGATTCGATCGTCGGTATCCCGATACCTTGTTCAATCTCGTTACCGGCAAGTCTCTTTACTCGTTCCGTAAAACATCATCCCGTGATCAACTCCTTGATCACATTGTGCACATTATGATGATGTCCTATCGAGTGGGCCCAGAGATACCTCTCCGTTTACACGGAGTGACAAATCCCAGTCTCGATTCGTGCCAACCCAACAGACACTTTCGGAGATACCTGTAGTATACCTTTATAGCCACCCAGTTACGTTGTGATGTTTGGCACACCCAAAGCACTCCTACGGTATCCGGGAGTTGCACAATCTCATGGTCTAAGGAAATGATACTTGACATTAGAAAAGCTTTAGCATACGAACTACACGATCTTGTGCTAGGCTTAGGATTGGGTCTTGTCCATTACATCATTCTCCTAATGATGTGATCCCGTTATCAACGACATCCAATGTCCATGGTAAGGAAACCGTAACCATCTATTGATCAACAAGCTAGTCAACTAGAGGCTTACTAGGGACATGGTGTTGTCTATGTATCCACACATGTATCTGAGTTTCCTATCAATACAATTCTAGCATGGATAATAAACGATTATCATGAACAAGGAAATATAATAATAACTAATTTATTATTGCCTCTAGGGCATATTTCCAACATTACACTGTTACAAATGTATGCTAAAGCTACTCCTTACGACAAGGAAAAAGAGGATGAATGCTTTCTATCTTCACCACTTTTGTAGCATGTTCCAAATTGTTGGCTCTTTCTTATTTGAGGATTCATCATTTTTTTGTAATTTAGAAGCTGATCTGAAAGCTTGATAAGGTTAAGCATGACAAATACTCTAGAATACTTTTCCTTCCATCTTTATTTTTCTTCATAACTCATTTCAGTTTCTATACGTACAAAGCGTCTTACATCATTGTAAGTTAGTATGGTTGCCAACGCATAAACACATACAAAACCGGATAAATATTTTCTATCATGATAATTATTGGATTTCTTTTAGCTCTTTTACATTTCAATTAGTTCTTGTAAATCATCTTTATTTCATATAGAAGTCGTTGTAGTCACATATCATCTTCTATTTCCTATTATCCGCAGTAGGTAGCTATATAATTTTGGCAGTCCACACAACAAAAAATATATATAATTTGATCCAAATTAGTACAAATATATATTTTGCTACGAAGATTAGTAGAATAAAATAAGATTCGAGAATTAAGCATCTTGAACAATATAATTGCACCGTAAGGCAGTTTATACTTTTTTTTCCTGGCTACACTCGAAGAGAAGACTATACTACATGCCTATATTACTGCATTAATAAATAATTGTTGATTTTATTTAAATGAGAATATTTTCCTGCTATTACTCTATGCAGCAACATAACCACTATTGTGTCTCGCTTTTGAAAATACAATTTGAGCGACATCAAACATTGTGTATCCATTTGATTTATATTTTTAAAAACGTTTATTTTTTTATATTATGTGAATTCACCTGTTTTACGTTTGAGACGTGCGTTGCACATGCATGCTTACTAGTGTATACAAGGATATAATGTGTACGTGTGCACAATTTCAGGATGAAATACCTTAAAAATTGTGAGCTGCAAAAAAATCATGGACTTTGAGGGTGAATAGTACATATGCTAAAATGGCACAATAATTTTTGTGTAGCTCTCATTTTAACGTATCTCGATCTAAAATTTTACACGGATGCACATTATGTCTCTAGTTATATGTGTATTTTTTTCAGAATTTTTGAAGTTGCAATGTTTGAATTTTGAAGTTTCTGAATTCGGTTTCCATGGAGCTCAGCCTCCATTTGGCATTTTCGCACTCGTACCCTATATATATAGGATTACAAAACTACAGGAATTTGGATGAAATGTGTTTTTTTTGCGAAAAAACTTTCAATCTATTCATCTTTAATCATGGTAGTACAACGAACACTAGAAATAAAAAAATACATCCAGATTCGTAGACCACCTAGCGACGACTACAAACACTGAAGCGAGCCGAAGGCACGCCGATGTCATCGCCCCTCCCTTATCAGAGCCGGGCAAACCTTGTTGTAGTAGACAGTCGGGAAGTCGTCGTGCTAAGGTCTCATAGAACCAACGCACCAGAACATCAACCGCCGCGGATGAAGAGTGTAGATCAAAAGGATCCAACCTAAAGACACACGAATGAAGACGAACGACGAACAGATCCGAGCTAATCCACCAAAAACAGATCCGCCGGAGACACATCTCCACACGCCCACTGATGATGCTACACGCATCACCGGAATAGGGACTAGACGGGGAGACTTTTATTTCATCTTCAGGGAGCCACCGCCGTCTCGTCTTTCTAAGCAGGACACAAACCATAACTGTAACGCCCTCGATGCGGCTATATCTCCTATGTGTCGAAGCACGACTTAGAGGCATAATCACATCGAAAGCAATGTCGCAAGTGAGGTAATCTTCACACAACTCATGTAATACATAAGGGAAAGAGATACATAGTTGGCTTACAATCGCCACTTCACACAATTACATGAATAAAGCATTACAACATCCAAATACAATCAAGGTCCGACTACGGAACCAAAATAAAAGAAGAACCCCAAATGCGACAAGGTCCCTGATCGACCCCAACTGGGCTCCACTACTGATCAACTATAACGAAACAACACCAAGGACAAGATCTTCATCGAGCTCCTCCGTGAGCTCGGTTGCGTCATCTGCACGGTTCAACGGCACCTGCAAGCTGGTTTTGGAAGTAATCTGTGAGTCACGGGGACTCAGCAATCTCACACCCTCGCGATCAAGACTATTTAAGCTTATGGGTAAGGTAAAAGGTATGAGGTGGAGCTGTAGCAAACGACTAGCATATATGGTGGCTAACATACGCAAAAGAGAGCGAGAAGAGAAGGCAAAGCACGATCGAGAAACTATGATCAAGAAGTGATCCTAGAACAACCTACGTCAAACATAACTCCAACACCGTGTTCACTTCCCGGACTCCGCCGGAAAGAGACCATCACGGTTACACATGCGGTTGATGCATTTTAGTTAAGGTCAACTTTAGGTTTTCTACAACCGGACGTTAACAAATTCCCATCTGCCCATAACCGCAGGCACGGCTTTCGAAAGTTCAAATCCCTGCAGGGGTGTCCCAACTTAGCCCATGACAAGCTCTCACGGTCAATGAAGGATATACTTTCTCCCGAGACATTCCGATCAGACTCGGTATCCCGGTTCTACAAGACAACTTCGACAAGTTAAAATAAATCCAGCAACACCGCCAGAATGTGCCGACAAATCCCGATAGGACCTGCACATATCTCGTTCTCAGGGCACACTCAGATGAGCTCTCCATACAACTAAAACCAAACCTCGAGTTTCCCCGAGGGGGCGCTGCACAGGACTCTAGTTTGGACCAACACTCAGAGGAGCACTGGCCCGGGGGGGGGGTAAAAAATGATGACCCTTGGGCTGGCCGACCCAAGGGAAAGAAAAGGCTAGGTGGCGAATGGTAAAACCAATGTTGGGAATTGCTGGAGAAGTTTTATTCAAGGCGAACTGTCAAGGGGTTCCCATTATAACCCAACCGCGTAAGGAACGCAAAATCCGGGAACATAACACCGATATGACGGAAACTAGGGCGGGAAGAGTGGAACAAAACACCAGGCATAAGGCCGAGCCTTCCACCCTTTACCAAGTATATAGATGCATTAATTAAATAAGAGATATTGTGATATCCCAACAAGTAAACATGTTCCAACAAGGAACGATCTCCATGTTCCAACAAGGAACAAACTTCAATCTTCACCTGCAACTAACAACGCTATAAGAGGGGCTGAGCAAAGCGGTAACATAGCCAAACAACGGTTTGCTAGGACAAGGTGGGTTAGAGACTTGGTCCAACAATATACTTCCCACCGGCAAGGGCCGAGATCCACTCCGCCTCCATAGCCCTAAGGCCACCGGAGACGGGACGGACCGGCGCCGACGCCGGTGGGAAGTAAAGAACCCTAGTTTTGAGGAGGCGGCGGCTGGCTACGTTGGAGGCGGCGGCTGGGTACGTTCCTAAGTTGGATGAAATGTGTTTGATAGAACATAGTACAAAACAAAAGAATTCTTCCAAGAAGTTTAAGCGGAAGGAGTTTTTTCTTCAAAATCAAGTAGAAATGAATCCTATGAAAAAATCCTAATGATTGAGATCATGCAAATCAAACAATCACCATAGGGGACGTACTAAATGTTTACTTTTTAGTTCTTACTAGCAAAAGAGCCCGTGGGGTGCAACATAAGAGAAAACATAACACACGCTCTTAACTCAACAACCATCACTCAAGACCACAATAGGTTCATCTCCTTTATTTTTGCGAGGCATCATATTTGTGTTACCGCTTATCCTCCTTCTCACTCTCGTCGGCGATGGCCTCAGTGTTCACACAAAACAACAAAAAAACGTGTGTTAAATATGGTTAATCCCTCTCCCTCTCTCTCTCTCCCCCTCTCTCCTCCCTCTCCCTCTCTCTCTCCCTCTCTCTCTCGCTCGCTTTCACTCACTCTCGCGATGAGAAATCTGTTGTTTTCCCCTGCGATATTTTTCAGAGGTATGCATGTGTAGTTATCGATATTTTATTTTCCCGTATATGGTTATAGTGGGGTGTTTATTTGCAATCTGGATCGCCGCCGGTATGAAAAAAATGAATCTTGCGCTATAAATTATAAGTTTGCTTCCATAACAATATTTTAAAAATGTTTAACAGGTAAAATTAACATGATATTTAGATTCCACACATTTTTCTAATAAAATTTCATATATAATATGTTAAAATTGAAGTTACGGTTTAAAAGATACAAATAATTTAGAAAATCATTTGGTTTGACTCAAATATATTCCAAAATAATATTTAAAAATACTTAACAGGTAAAAATAATCTCATATTCTAAATATTTTTCTAATCAAATTTTATATATAACATGTTCAAATCGGAGTTACGGTTTAAAAGACATGGATAATTTTAAAAAGCATTTGTTTGACTTAAATATGATCCACGGATGAATTACCTAAAATATCAGGGGGTGTTTCGAAAAATGTAAAATAACGGTTCGGGTGTGACTTAAATCCGGACGGCGGGTTGATTTCAAGAAAAGACAGAGACTTTTATGTAAAATACGAAAATAACGATTTGTTTTAACTTAAAACAGAATTGCAGATTGAATTCTCTGAAATAGAGGGACTTTTCTGAAAAATGCCATGATAGACGAAAGAAATCAAATTTGCTTTATTATTATATACTAGCAAAAGAGCCCGTGCGTTGCAACGGGAGAGAAAACATAACACACGCTCTTAACTCAACAACCATCACTCAAGATCACAATAGGTTCATCTCCTTTATTTTTGCGAGGCATCATATTTGTGTTGCCGCTTATCCTCCTTATCACCCTCGCCGGCGATGGCCTCGGTGTTCACACAAAACAACAAAAAATGTGTGTTGAATATGGTTAATCCTAAGGCGTCTCTCTCCCTCTCTCCTCCCTCTCCCTCTCTCTCTCACTCTCGCGATGAGAAATCTGTTGTTTTCCCCTGTGACATTTTTCAGAGGTATGCATGTGCAGTTATCGATGTTTTCTTTTCCGTATATGGTTATAGTGGGGTGTTTATTTGCAATTCGGATCGCCGCCGGTATGAAAAAAATGAATCTTGCGTTATAAATTATAAGTTTGCTTCCATAACAATATTTAAAAAATATTTAATAGGTAAAATCAACATCATATTTAGATTCCACACATCTTTTTATTAAAATTTCATATATAATATGTTAAAATCAAAGTTACGGTTTAAAAGATACAAATAATTTAGAAAATCATTTGGTTTGATTCAAATATATTCCAAAAAATATTTAAAAATACTTAACATGTAAAAATAATCTCATATTCATATTCTAATATCTTTCTAATCAAATTTCATATATAACATGTTTAAACCGGAGTTACGGTTTAAAAGATATGAATGATTTTAAAAAGTATTTGTTTGACTTAAATATGATCCGCGGATGAATTAGCTAAATATCAGGAGAGGTTTCGAAAAGTGTAAAATAACGGTTCGGGTGTGACTTAAATCTGGACAGCGGGTTGATTTCAAGAAAAGACAGGGACTTTTGTGCAAAATACGAAAATAACTATTCGGTTTAACTTAAAACAGGACTGCGGGTTGAATTCTCTGAAATAGTGAGACTTTTTTGAAAAATGCCATAACGGACGAAAGAAATTTCATTTGCTTTATTATTAGGTAAAGATAAAGATAAAGATATAGGTAAAGATAAAGATACAAGTTTGAGAGAGGCAAGCAAGCAGCGTGGAATCGTGTGCACCACGGGCCCTAAGATCACTCACAGTACATCAAGCCCAGTTTAGAAGGGCTCAGTACATCAGGCCCAGTTTAGAAGGGCTCAAAGCCTCAGATAAGTTCCAATAAGCCATGAGCCCAACAACAGCACCAAGAAACAACGCACTCTCGTCTTCTCCGTCGCCGGGGCAACACGCCGCCGTGCCGCCCCCTCTCGTCCCGTCCGTGGTTGTCACCGCGCTTTCCTACCTCACCCGCAGGCTTGCGACTGCGTTGTTCGGCGGCTATCTCGGTTCCAAACTAAGTAAGCCTCACCTTCCCAGCTGTCTTTTTTAGCGAGGGTTTGGTGCCCTACGCATTGCTTCGCATCTCTGCAGCCGCTAGATTTTTCCAGGCCCTGATTTCAGTTGTCTTGAGAACGCTCAATTGTAGTATGTATCTTCAGTGCTCCTGCTCTTCTATTTTGCCCCCAAATGAACTGGTTTGACAGATGATACTCTAGTGGGAAAAATAGGTTTATTTGTTAAGAAGTTTTGGTGTAGTTTCAAGACCAACCGGAGCCAAAGAGCATACAGGATGTATCATAAAGGGACGGTAGCTGAGACGTAGATCATGTTGCGGCGAAAGCTTAGTTCAGTTCTGCTGAGCATTGGATAATCTAGTCTAACTCATGTTTTCCCTTTTGCGCGAAACTGAACCTTGCAGCAGGAGGAAAGGACCCATGGCAATGGAGATGAGAGCCCGGGAATCTGTAGGCATGTCGGAGGACCTG
Source organism: Triticum dicoccoides (assembly GCF_002162155.2). Lineage (NCBI taxonomy): Eukaryota > Viridiplantae > Streptophyta > Magnoliopsida > Poales > Poaceae > Triticum > Triticum dicoccoides. Next base: position 520,709,256 of record NC_041382.1, read on the forward strand.
ACACGGGCAATCGCACCTTATGCCACAGCCCTGCACGACGCTTTCCTCCACTCCCATTGCTCCTCGTGTTTCAGGAAGTTGCCATCGCAACCTCCATGTGCCATGTCTTGTATGCTCTGCTGCTCCGTTCAGTACTGCTGCTCAGACTGCTTAAGCTCGGATTGTGAAGTGCATTCTTCTTCTGGTGAATGTTGTTTCTTCGCCGATCACCTCAAGAAAGCATCTTCATCCTACGTCACTGAAGGCACGAGCGATGTCCGTGCTTCTCTTCGACTTCTTTATTTTCTCGAGATGCATGGTCTTGTCTCGTCAGATTCAATCAACCGGTCCAGCAGAATTGGTGGGCTTTCAACAATTGGTATTCGGGAAGTTCTGGAGGAAGGTGGGGAGGTTGCCGAGAGGATACTGAAGGGAAGCATGCTGATGTCGTCTGCCAGAAAAATGAGGACGCAAACATCTGTTGTTTTCTCCAATGGCCTGACAGTAGAGATAGTGGCATTATGGGCAGTGATGATCAACAGCGTTGAGGTGCAGATTAGTGACGAGTGGGATCTGGGGATTGCAGTTTATGGACCTAGTTTCTCATGGTTCAATCATAGTTGCTTTCCGAATGCTTCTTATAGTTTTGTGTTGGCTCCACCCAATGAAGATTATGTTTCAAACAAATCAGAATACCGTGCAGTCCCTGCTAGCAAAGGGGTTGCTCCAGATGCGGTAAAGGAAATCAAATTATTGTTTTGTTTGGTGTATTCTGAACTTTTGCATCCACTATTCTTACAGTCAATCAACTACTTTGAATATCAAATATTTCTGAATTTAGAGTAAGTTATTTGACTTTTCATTGGTTGCAGTGGCATGCTTGGCAATTTGAAGAGGGTTCTACTCATGGTACTTCTTTCATGTTCATTTATTCTGCAACGTGAGGCAACATTCTGAACCTTTACCCTGACTCTCTTTAGCACTTGGCAAATATGGCCCAAGAGTTGTTGTCCGTTGCATAAAGCCAATCAACAAGGGGGATGAAGTTTGCATAACATACATTGATCTTCTCCAGACCAGGGTACTGTTTTCTTGCTAAATCCTAGTTTGCATGAGTTTCCAATGCAAGTACTCCCTCTGTCCGGTGAAGAGTGTACATCTAAATTTTTTAGGACAAATTATGGAGTTAAGTAAAAAATGCATTGGAAAGGTGCAAGCCACCATCTCTCTCCTCTTTAATTACCCAGCCCCCAATGAGCTAAGTGCATGTGGCAATTAAGAAGACCATGTGTAGATTGCTATTGGTCTTGATTACCGTGTGATGAAAGAGAAGTAACTTTTTCTACTTTAAAGTGAATTTGAAAGATAGAAGTACACTCTTTTGTGGACAAATTTTGAAGCTAGATGTACACTTTCCACCGGACGGAGGGAGTAGGTCAGTTATCTTAATATATTATTAGTTGTGCAGAATCACATGAAGGCTCAATTGTTCCATGAACTGTAATAATGGGCTATAGTGGTTCCCTTAGTATTAGTTTTTACATCAAAATCCCCCTTAAGTTTAGATAACCATGCTTAATATAAATCTTTATGCACTTGGCGAAACTGTGTTTCTTGTCGAAAAACAGGGCCACCCTTGTCCATTTTCATCCAAAACAGAAGCACATAGATATTGTAATGCAGTTTAGTATTATAGCTTCTAACTTTCTGTTGAGCTGCTGCTGTCGGTAGATGTTCCGATCACTATTTAGTCCTACCATATGCGAAAGCTATATCTGAATGAAGAACATTGTCCAGTACTCCTAAGCCACAGGAGCACAACCAACAAGCTCCCAAAATTCTAAAACTAATTAAGTCAATTAACACAGTATACACCTGTCATGCTACACAATTGCATGTTCAAACCCAACCTACACATCAAGAAAGAAGAAAAAAGACAAATTCTGCCATGAATAGCACCATCTCCTGTGAATAGCATTTCTCTTCTGCTTTTCTTAGTGGCGGTGTGGAATTTGCATTTTGAAATTTCATGACATACTATAAATACACATTGTATCAATCCACCCGATGTTTCAGAATTTTTTAAGACAGTTTGGTTGTGCTCCCATGAGGTCGTGGGTTCAAGTCCTGGAAACAGCCGCTTGCAGAAATGTAGGGAAAGGCTGCATACTATAGACCCAAAGTGGTCGGACCCTTCCCAGGACCCTGTGCAAGCGGGAGCTACGTGCACCAGGCTGCCCTTTTTTAGTTTGGTTGTGCTCCCATGGCTTGGGATCATGCGAGCTCCACAAGCCTTGGGAGCACCAGATATGTCTTTCATCTGAATGCACACCTACTTCAGGATGGATTTGCACATTATATGTTTCCATTTAGATTGTGTAGCTGTGTTATATCTTGGATCTTTTTATTATGCACACTGACTGTCTTGGTTAAGTTGTTGTGGTAGACAATGTTTTCCGTGCCATCCATATAGTAGGTCAATATGCTTTAGGATATTACATAGTCCCTCCATTCTTGAATGCATAACGACTTAGGAGTTTGCACTTCTAACAAGTTGCATGTGGAAAAGAGTCAAAGACTGCATGACCCCTCTTTATTAGGCCGGTTATTACCTTTCGAAGTTGTCTGTTACTCTAGTCGAAACTAATAAATGGAATTTGAAATAGCCAAAGGGAAGGGTATGCAAGGGAAAATCTGGTGTAAAGTTATCCCGAAATGGTAAAATGACATATTTAGGAACAAAATTTTGAACTAGAATAACATGCGTTCAAGAACTGCAGGAGTTCAGGTGTGTTGTTTCTTTTTTGGTTTTCTAACTGTTTGCACATCAAATAAAGTAGGAGTTACTTTTATTTCCCTTCTTTGTCACACTCATAAGTTAGAACTTCCCTTTACAGGAAGCAAGGCATTCAGATCTTTGGTCAAAGTATAAGTTTATTTGTTCTTGTGAGCGCTGTACTGCATCACCAGAATCATATGTGGATTTTATTCTAAACGTAAGAGCCAAACCCCGGAGAAAATATTGTCATCATTTGCTTGCAATTTACCATGTACTATCTTTATGCACTTCTAGTATTGTGCCATATTCCTTTCAGTCAAATAAATTTGATTTTCTACTCTGCTATGAAGTTCTTTCTAGCCACCCATATTTTCAGACTCTTATAAATTCCAGTGGCTTGTATGTTTGTAAACCTTGGTGTGTTATCTCTATCAGTGTGACCCAGCTTACATCTTTGAACTTCTCTCAGATATCTCTCATCCCAGCACAACTTACAAAAAACTATAAATTGACCAGTAACTAGTATCAGTGACATATACATTAACTAGCAACCCTTTTTAGATAGTCGCGTATGTTGCAGGTTCCTGACAGTTTATGCTTAACTTATATCTTCTGTGAGCTGACATGGTACCCTCATCAGTGTGACTTCAGGAACTTGAATTCACCAGAGAATGCTTTTATATCTCTAGCAATTGAGGATTTTGATGATATCTTACAACAAGCAATATCGGAATATTCATTGGGTGATGATCCCAAAGCCAGCTGTGCTATGATTGAAAGTTTGCTTTCTGAAAACTTGATGGGTGATCTGCAGCAAGTGGAACTTTCACAGAAAAGACATATACTACATCCTCTTCATCATATATGTCTAAGAGCTTATATGACGCTTGCCTCTGCTTACCGCTTTCGTGCCCTAGAATCCAGTACTGATGGCTTTAAGGGAGAAAACAGTGCCGTTTCTTTCAAAATGACCAAAGCTGCAGTAGCTTATTCATTTCTTCTTGCAGGAGCTACGCACCATCTGTTCTTATCTGAACGTTCCTTTATGACCCCGCTGGCGCATTTTTTGTTAAGCGCTGGACGGTCCATGTTAGATTTTGTTGAATGTGTAAAGGGAGAGAGAAGGAAAAATGTATCCCAAGCTAAGTTTAGCTTTGCTTCATGTTCAGCAAGTTCAGGAACACGTGATTCCATGCAGTACCATCAATTCAGATCAACTTGTGAGGAATTTGGCAAGCACATGTTATCGTTATCATTGCAGTGCTGGTCATTTCTTGTGCAAAGCTCACCCTGCCTGGAAAAGATAAAAAACCCTATAGACTTCAGTTGGCTTGGGACAGCAATATTTCAGTCTCTCCATCTTTCTGAGGTAGATTCTGCCAACCTTTCTTGTACAGATGGTCTAGAAATTTTCACTGAAGAGCAGAAGGGGTGTATTCTCAGCTTAGCTATTTGCTGCATCACCTTTTGCAAATATCTTGCAAATATATGCTATGGTCCACAACATTATTTGGCAAATCATGCTAAAGATCTGCTTGAAGGTATCAATCTTGCACAATGACGTTGATGTTTGATGTGCTCCATCGTCATTATCGATGGTTGTGGAGCTTACTTTCAAGATGGTCGCAGGATTAAATGAATATTTTCTTTGTATGTAAGCACAGTTTGTCAATTCTGTTTATTCCGATGAACAAAGTTAATGACAATGAGATTTATTGGAAAAGTCTCTGACATGCTTTCGTGGCAGTGGTTTCACTTAAGATTCATGCTTCTGTATAATGATGTAGCAGTGTTGTCTCGAAGTCTGTTCTAGCACTCTGTCACGCTAGCATTCTATGGTTGATCCCTGGACCATTCTATTGGTAACCTCTCCCATTATGCAAAAGTATTCACATGCTTTCTGGTTGAGATGCAAATTCTTTTTGTTTATCGGACATGGAAGAATCATCATCAAACTGGGCCATGAAGATCTTCACCTTAAGTAAAGGCGCAAACAAAGCTATTATATTTCTACTCTTTAGTTGGTGTCAGTTATTGGTGGCTGGGGGAAGGGCAGGGAGGGGATACTCTCATTTCATAGATGACACAAGTTGCATGTTGTTGGCAGCGCAGTGCAGAGTCGTGTCATCTAGCAATAATTGAAGATATTTTCTAAAATATTTTTTGTGAGAAACAATTTACCTTATTTTTGGTCACAAGTTCAAGTATGTCTTGGTTCAATGAACTGAAAACGACATGTTTGCCTCTTTGATCAAGAATATAATTATTTCATTCTTTTTGGCAGCAAAACTGTTAAATGGAGGATGCTCCTTGTAAATGTATTCCTCAGATGAAAAGAAAATTGTTTTAGACATGAATGACATGGTGACAGTTTATTGCTATGTTTGAACAGAGATATTTCACTCTACACAATTGGATGAAACGAATTCATCCTGCAAAGTTGCCTTGTGTCACCTGCATCTTTGCAGATGGACAGATTTTGTGGGTTGTTGTGTACAGTAAACCAAACATGTTTATTTTTCTCATTTTGTCAATTTTAGTATGATAAGTGATTTTGGCCCTACTTCTGTATTCTTAGTTGGTTACTTTCTAAGCCTGATTTGATCTTTGCTGCAGGGATTCCTAAGCACACTGGAGAAATGTGTAAGCACATGAATGACTGATCATTCTGATACCAGCCAGCACAGTTTACTGCAACTGCAACTGCAACTGCAACTGCAACTGCAACTGCTGCTTTCTCTTTAACCTGCTCATTATCATGCCAGCAGTAACTTGTAGCTTATCTCTAGAACTTCAAGCTTCTATATGTTTCAGTACCACTTAGTTAGCTTCATTGTTTCAGCTAACGGGTTTAGCTTAGACATGTGTTTTACTGATAAGCTGAACAGCATAAATGATCAGAAATTTAGGTTCGACCACAACCACAAACACAGCAAATTTGGTTACTGAGAAACAGATGCTCTGCCGTAGCAGGTTTAATGGATGCCCACCAGAATAATTGTCAGAATATGCTTTGGCATCTTCCACTGCCTGCAGCATTGCTTCCACTGACCTAACCAATGGGAAGTTAAACTGTCCTCCATTAATGAGCCGGCGTGTCTATTCCTACCAGGCACCTTTCTGCTTAAAGTGGGTGTTGCTGATAATTCAGGAATTTCTCCTCTCTATCGTATCTCTCTCTCTCCCCCAAAGAAAGATCTTATGTGTCAACATTTTTCTAGTTGAAGGATATTCTGTATCGCATGGTATTCACGATGTGCTGCGTGTATAATGAATTCACGATTGATTTGTAGGCACTTATTTGATGCTGAGCTAATGGTCTATACCTGCATCTTAATTCTTAATTTTATACGAGGTTTTTTATAGATGTAGTGCTGATGCTGCAAACCATATGTTGGGAGTGAGCTTTTATTTTAACGGTGTTCTCTTCTCACAATATGGGTGTGCTATGTATGGTTTGTTTTCCCTTTTAGAACAGTTAAAATTTCACAGTTAACAGTTGTAGTGCATAAACCTGCTTTACTTTTGCTGAAAAACTATATATATAAATGAACTTGACGTAGGACCCATCCTTTCAATAAGGGGAGTGATATTTCCCATGTATGTTTAGTTGATTATACATTAACTAAAATAATATGGTGTGCATTGGAAATTTTGAATGATTGAAGGGTATATTTGTGGATTATTTTTGTTTTTGTGGGCACATGTCGCTGCAGTTCCACTTGTCCCTTGGTTACAAAAATTGCAAAAAGATCTCCACCAGAGAACAGAAGAAGTGCTTTCAGTCATTAAGTGTGCATGATATTAGCCACATAATTTCGATTGATGGAGCCTTGTTCTGATGCAATAATTTATTTTTCCAACTGCTTTGGTGTAGCTAGTTACCGCTATAAATACCTCCTACCGTATTGCTTCTTAGTAACACAGTGCAACCAAGCAGCTACTTGTGTTCTGTGTGATACATTTCTCTTTATTTTGAGATGGCAGGTGAGTATGATCGCAGCAGTTACGGAAGGTCAGGCACAGGCAGTGACGAAGGCGGGTACAACAAGACCAGCGAGGAAGACTATGGCCGCAGCAGCGATGAATACGGCCATGGTACCGGTGGTTTCAACAAATCCAGCAACGACACCAACACGGACGACTACAGTAGCAGTGGCGACTACAACAAGTCCAGCACTGACAATTTCACTGGCGGCTTGAACAAATCTAGCACTGATGACTACACTGGCGGTGGCAGCTACAACAAAACTGGTGCCGACGACTACAGTGCCGGTGGCAGCTACAACAAGTCCAGCACCGACGATTTCAGTGGCGGCCACAACAAGTCTAGCACGGACGACTATGATGGTGGCTACAAGAACTCCAGCGCCGATGCCGGCTATGGCGAAGGCGGTTACAAGAAACCAAGCACCGAGGACTCCTCCGCGTACAACAAATCAAGCATCGAGGAGGACTACAGCAGCGGCAAGAACACCCCCAACACTGATGACTACGACGGCAGTGGCTACAACAAGTCCAGCACTGATGACGACTATGATGGCTATAAGAAGCCCAGCGCCGACGAGTACAGTGGTGGCTACAGCAAGTCCGGCGCCGATGGGTATGCCACTGGTGCAGGCAAGACCGGCTCTGATGATTACTAGACAAAATCGCCGTGAAAGTGAGTGTGTTTGCGATGCTAAATACTCCCTCCGTAAACTAATATAAGAGCGTTTAGATCACTATTTTAGTGTTCTAAACACTCTTATATTAGTTTACAGAGGGAGTACGTATGTATGTGTGGTTGCTACTGCTACTGGTCCTTGCTAAATGATTTAGCATTTGTATTCTTACTCTTTTCTTTATGGTAGGGTTCGTTTATATGTATACTGATGTGATCCCATCATAGAGCCGCGGCTGTTGAGATGAGTGTGTATATGTACCCGTGTATAGCAGTCTTGCTGTCCATCTATGCGCCTGTACGAATGCGTAATACACTTTATCATGTCTGTAGCTGGATATAACGTTACTCCATCCATCCCGAAAAGGTTGCCTTAGATTTGTCTAGATACATATAATCCTCGGTCATATTCTACTCCCTCCGTTTCACAATGTAGCGCGTATAAGGTCAAACTTTATAAACTTTGACCAAGTTTGTAGAGAAAAATATATACATCTAGAATATCAAATACATATCCTTAGATACATCACAAGACGTACTTCCATATTGTATATATTTTGTATTGTAAATATAAATAGTTTTCTTCATAAACTTGATCAAAATTTGTAAAGTTTGAAAGTCCTGCATATGTATGAACCAGCAAGATGCCCGTGCATTGCACGGGACATCAAGATGCATTTTTATTATAAAACACCTGTTGTGATTGATCCATGTGGGAGTAATTTCATGTATAAAAACTAATGATATCTCAAAAAAGAGGAGAGATAAAGTGAGGAGTGGGCGTGATGGTGATTGGTAGTCGGACTGAGCAGAGGCATGGGGATGGACGACGCCGGCAGCGGCCACCATGCCAGATTGTTCCAGAGTCTTTCTTTTTAATTGCTCAACAATGAGATTGTGGGAGATAAGAATGAATGAGGAAATGCCTTGTCTGCAAATATGGAGAGAGATGCGGGTATCTTTTTGTAAAATTGCCATAGTTTGCTTTCTATCCGCCAGATATTAGATTGGACGGTTATATTGCAAGATGATAGACATACTATTATCATCAACTCGTTTTTTTATAAAAGTAAAGATTTTGATTATAGTTATGCAAATGTGTACTACACCGTTTTTTTTCCTTTCGTGCTACTTTTTTGCAGTCGATTATTCATAGCTGAGCAGCAGGAAACTAGCTTGATGTGCAACCACACACACGCGGTCTCCATATCAAACTACCCGCAAATGTGTACTGTATGAATAGTTGATTATAATTAAAAAATGTTGCAAATGATCACCGGTACAAAACACCTTAAACATAATAAAAATTAAATCAAGGCCTATGGACTATCGAACAAGCATTTCCGCCACCAGAGTGAGCTGTTGACACGCTGCTGTCGCCGCTCTTATATCAGAGCTGACCCGACCTTGTCGATGACATCACTTATAGTTATGCAAATGTGTAGCAAAAAGAAAAAATATAGGCTTACCAAACAAAGTGTGGTTTACTGACAAAAGATCACAAATGACTTGGTATACATGGTCTACAGGTCAAAAATAATGCCTTGCTCAGTAAATGATTTGTTGGGGAATGTAGTAATTTCAAAAAAATTCCTACGCACACGCAAGATCATGGTGATGCATAGCAACGAGAGGGGAGAGTGTGATCTACGTACCCTTGTAGACCGACAGCGGAAGCGTTAGCACAACGCGGTTGATGTAGTCGTACGTCTTCATGGCCCGACCGATCAAGCACCGAAACTACGACACCTTCGAGTTTTAGCACACGTTCAGCTCGATGACGATCCACGGACTCCGATCCAGCAAAGTGTCGGGGAAGAGTTCCGTCCGCACGACGGCGTGGTGACGATCTTGATATACTACCGTCGCAGGGCTTCGCCTAAGCACCGTTACAATATTATCGAGGATTATGGTGGAAGGGGGCACCACACACGGCTAAGAATATGATCACGTGGATCAACTTATGTGTCTAGGGGTGCCCCCTACCCCTGTATATAAAGGAGCAAGGGGAGGAGGCCGGCCGGCCCTATAGGCGCGCCAAGGAGGAGTCCTCCTCCTAGTAGGAGTAGGACTCCTACTAGGAGGGGGAAAGAAGTGGGGAGGGAGAGGGAAAGGGGGGCGCCGCCCCCCTCTCCTAGTCCAATTCGGACCAGGGGGGAGGAGGCGCGCGGCCCACCTTTGGCTGCCCCTCTCTCTCTCCACTAAGGCCCATATGGCCCATTACTTCTCCCCGGGGGGGGGGGGTTCCGGTAACCCTCCGGCTCTCCGGTTTTCTCCGAAATCACCCGGAACACTTCCGGTGTCCGAATAAAGCCGTCCAATATATCAATCTTTATGTCTCGACCATTTCGAGACTCCCCGTCATGTCCGTGATCACATCCGGGACTCCGAACTAACTTCGGTACATCAAAACTCATAAACTCATAATATAACTGTCATCGAAACCTTAAGCGTGCGGACCCTACGGGTTCGAGAACAATGTAGACATGACCGAGACACGTCTCCGGTCAATAACCAATAGCGGAACCTGGATGCTCATATTGGCTCCTACATATTCTACGAAGATCTTTATCGGTCAGACCGCATAACAACATATGTTGTTCCCTTTGTCATCGGTATGTTACTTGCCCGAGATTCGATCGTCAGTATCTCAATACCTAGTTCAATCTCGTTACCGGCAAGTCTCCTTACTCGTTCCGTAATACATCATCTCGCAACTAACTCATTAGTTGCAATGCTTGCAAGGCTTATGTGATGTGCATTACCGAGAGGGCCCAGAGATACCTCTCCGACAATCAGAGTGACAAATCCTAATCTCGAAATACGCCAACCCAACATTCACCTTTGGAGACACCTTTAGAGCTCCTTTATAATCACCCAGTTACGTTGTGACGTTTGGTAGCACACAAAGTGTTCCTCTGGTAAACGGGAGTTGCATAATCTCATAGTCATAGGAACATGTATAAGTCATGAAGAAAGCAATAGCAACATACTAAACGATCGGGTGCTAAGCTAATGGAATGGGTCATGTCAATCACATTATTTTCCTAATGATGCGATCCCATTAATCAAATGACAACACATGTCTATGGTTAGGAAACATAACCATCTTCGATTAACGAGCTAGTCAAGTAGAGGCATACTAGTGACGTTTGGTTTGTCTATGTATTCACACAAGTATTATGTTTCCGGATAATACAATTCTAGCATGAATAATAAACATTTATCATGATATAAGGAAATAAAATAATAACATTATTATTGCCTCTAGGGCATATTTCCTTCAGTCTCCCACTTGCACTAGAGTCAATAACCTAGATTACACAGTAATGATTCTAACACCCATGGAGCTTTGGTGCTGATCATGTTTTGCTCGTGGAAGAGGCTTAGTCAACGGGTTTGCAACATTCATATCCGTATGTATCTTGCAAATCTCTATGTCTCACACCTGGACTAGATCCCGGATGGAATTGAAGCGTCTCTTGATGTGCTTGGTTCTCTTGTGAAATCTGGATTCCTTTGCCAGGGCAATTGCACCAGTATTGTCACAAAAGATTTTCATTGGACCCAATGCACTAGGTATGACACTTAGATCGGATATGAACTCCTTCATCCAGACTCCTTCGTTTGCTGCTTCCGAAGCAGCTATGTACTCCGCTTCGCATGTAGATCCCGCCACAACGCTTTGTTTAGAACTGCACCAACTGACAGCTCCACCGTTTAATGTAAACATGTATCCGGTTTGCGATTTAGAATCGTCCGGATCAGTGTCAAAGCTTGCATCAACGTAACCATTTACGATAAGCTCTTTGTCACCTCCATATATGAGAAACATATCCTTAGTCCTTTTCAGGTATTTCAGGATGTTCTTGACCGCTATCCAGTGATCCACTCCTGGATTACTTTGGTACCTCCCTGCTAGACTTATAGCAAGACACACATCAGGTCTGGTACACAGCATTGCATACATGATAGAGCCTATGGCTGAAGCATAGGGAACATCTTTCATTTTCTCTCTATCTTCTGCATTGGTCGGACTTTGAGTCTTACTCAATTTCACACCTTGTAACACAGGCAAGAATCCTTTCTTTGCTTGATCCATTTTGAACTTTTTCAAAACTTTGTCAAGGTATGTGCTTTGTGAAAGTCGAATTAAGCGTCTCGATCTGTCTCTATAGATCTTGATGCCCAATATGCAGGCAGCTTCACCGAGGTCTTTCATCGAAAAACTTTTATTCAAGTATCCTTTTATGCTATCTAGAAATTCTATATCATTTCCAATTAGTAATATGTCATCTACATATAATATCAGAAATGCTACAGAGCTCCCACTCACTTTCTTGTAAATACAGGCTTCTCCAAAAGTCTGTATAAAACCAAATGCTTTGATCACACTATCAAAGCGTTTATTCCAACTCCGAGAGGCTTGCACCAGTCCATAAATGGATCGCTGGAGCTTGCACACTTTGTTAGCTCCCTTTGGATCGACAAAACCTTCCGGTTGCATCATATACAACTCTTCTTGCAGAAATCCATTCAGGAATGCAGTTTTGACATCCATCTGCCAAATTTCATAATTATAAAATGTGGCAATTGCTAACATGATTCGGACAGACTTAAGCATCGCTACGGGTGAGAAGGTCTCATCGTAGTCAATCCCTTGAACTTGTCGAAAACCTTTTGCGACAAGTCGAGCTTTGTAGACAGTAACATTACCGTTAGCGTCAGTCTTCTTCTTAAAGATCCATTTATTCTCAATTGCTTGCCGATCATTGGGCAAGTCAACCAAAGTCCATACTTTGTTCTCATACATGGATCCCATCTCAGATTTCATGGCTTCAGGCCATCTTGCGGAATCTGGGCTCACCATCGCTTCTCCATAGTTCGTAGGTTCATCATGATCTAGTAGCATGACTTCCAGAACAGGATTACCGTACCACTCTGGTGCGGATCTTACTCTGTTTGATCTACGAGGTTCAGTAGTATCTTGTTCTGAGACTTCATGATCATCATCATTAGCTTCCTCACTAATTGGTGTAGGGGTCACAGAAACTGGTTTCTGTGATGTACTACTTTCCAATAATGGAGCAGGTACAGTTACCTCATCAAGTTCTACTTTCCTCCCACTCACTTCTTTCGAGAGAAACTCCTTCTCTAGAAAGTTTCCGAATTTAGCAACAAAAGTTTTGCCTTCGGATCTGTGATAGAAGGTGTATCCAATAGTTTCCTTTGGATATCCTATGAAGACACATTTCTCCGATTTGGGTTCGAGCTTATCAGGTTGAAGCTTTTTCACATAAGCATCGCAACCCCAAACTTTCAGAAATGACAACTTTGGTTTCTTGCCAAACTATAGTTCATAAGGCGTCGTCTCAACGGATTTTGATGGTGCCCAATTTAACGTGAATGCGGCTGTCTCTAGAGCATATCCCCAAAACGATAGCGGTAAATCAGTAAGAGACATCATAGATCGCACCATATCTAGTAAAGTACGATTACGATGTTCGGACACACCATTACGCTGTGGTGTTCTGGGTGGCGTGAGTTGCGAAACTATTCCACATTGTTTCAAATGTACACCAAACTCGTAACTCAAATATTCTCCTCCACGATCAGATCGTAGGAATTTTATTTTCTTGTTACGATGATTTTCAACTTCACTCTGAAATTCTTTGAACTTTTCAAACGTTTCAGACTTATGTTTCATTAAGTAGATATACCCATATTTGCTTAAGTCATCTGTGAAAGTGAGAAAATAACGATATCTGCCACGAGCCTCAACATTCATCGGACCACATACATCTGTATGTATGATTTCCAACAAATCTGTTGCTCTCTCCATAGTACCGGAGAACGGTATTTTTGTCATCTTACCCATAAGGCACGGTTCGCAAGTACCAAGTGATTCATAATCAAGTGGTTCCAAAAGCCCATCAGTATGGAGTTTCTTCATGCGCTTTACACCGATATGACCCAAACGGCAGTGCCACAAATAAGTTGCACTATCATTATTAACTCTGCATCTTTTGGCTTCAACATTATGAATATGTGTGTCACTACTATCGAGATTTAATAAGAATAGACCACTCTTTAAGGGTGCATGACCATAAAAGATATTACTCATATAACTAGAACAACCATTATTCTCTGATTTAAATGAATAACCGTCTTGCATCAAAGAAGATCCAGATATAATGTTCATGCTTAACGCTGGCACCAAATAACAATTATTTAGGTCTAATACTAATCCCGAAGGTAGATGTAGAGATAGCGTGCCGACCGCGATCACATCAACTTTGGAACCATTTCCCACGCGCATTGTCACCTCGTCCTTAGCCAATCTTCGCTTAATCCGTAGTCCCTGTTTCGAGTTGCAAATATTAGCAACAGAACCAGTATCAAATACCCAGGTTCTACTACAAGCATTAGTAAGGTACACATCAATAACATATATATCATATATACCTTTGTTCACCTTGCCATCCTTCTTATCCGCCAAATACTTGGGGCAGTTCCGCTTCCAGTGACCAGTCTGCTTGCAGTAGAAGCACTTAGTTTCAGGCTTAGGTCCAGGTTTGGGTTTCTTCTCTTGAGTAGCAACTTGCTTGCTATTCTTTTTGAAGTTCCCCTTCTTCTTCCCTTTGCCCTTTTTCTTGAAACTAGTGGTCTTATTGACCATCAACACTTGATGCTCCTTCTTGATTTCTACCTCCGCAGCTTTCAGCATTGCGAAGAGCTCGGGAATAGTCTTATTCATCCCTTGCATATTATAGTTCATCATGAAGCTCTTGTAGCTTGGTGGCAGTGATTGGAGAATTCTGTCAATGATGCAATCATCTGGAAGATTAACTCCCAATTGAATCAAGTGATTATTATACCCAGACATTTTGAGTATATGCTCACTGACAGAACTGTTCTCCTCCATCTTGCAGCTATAGAACTTATTGGAGACTTCATATCTCTCAATCCGGGCATTTGCTTAAAATATTAACTTCAACTCCTGGAACATCTCATATGCTCCATGACGTTCAAAACGTCGTTGAAGTCCCGATTCTAAGTCGTAAAGCATGGCACACTGAACTATCGAGTAGTCATCAGCTTTGCTCTGCCAGACGTTCATTGAAGGAAATATGCCCTAGAGGCAATAATAAAGTTATTATTTATTTCCTTATTTCATGATAAATGTTGATTATGCATGCTAGAATTGTATTATCCGGAAACATAATACTTGTGTGAATACATAGACAAACTAAACGTCACTAGTATGCCTCTACTTGACTAGCTCATTAATCAAAGATGGTTATGTTTCCTAACCATAGACATGTGTTGTCATTTGATTAACGGGATCACATTATTAGGAGAATGATGTGATTGACATGATCCATTCCATTAGCTTAGCACCCGATCGTTTAGTATGTTGCTATTGCTTTCATTCATGACTTATACATGTTCCTATGACTATGAGATTATGCAACTCCCGTTTACCGGAGGAACACTTTGTGTGCTACCAAACATCACAACATAACTGGGTGATTATAAAGGAGCTCTACAGGTGTCTCCAAAGGTGAATGTTGGGTTGACGTATTTCGAGATTAGGATTTGTCACTCCGATTGTCGGAGAGGTATCTCTGGGCCCTCTCGGTAATGCACATCACATAAGCCTTGCAAGCATTACAACTAATGAGTTAGTTGCAAGATGATGTATTATGAAACGAGTAAAGAGACTTGCCGGTAATGAGATTGAACTAGGTATTGAGATACCGACGATCGAATCTCGGGCAAGTAACATACCGATGACAAAGGGAACAACGTATGTTGTTATGCGGTCTGACCGATAAAGATCTTCGTAGAATATGTGGGAGCCAATATGAGGATCCAGGTTCCGCTATTGGTTATTGACCGGAGACGTGTCTCGGTCATGTCTACATTGTTCTCGAACCCGTAGGGTCCGCACGCTTAAGGTTTTGATGATAGTTATATTATGAGTTTATGCATTTTGATGTACCGAAGTTTGTTCGGAGTCCCAGATGTGATCACGGACATGACGAGGAGTCTCGAAATGGTCGAGACATAAAGATTGATATATTGGAAGCCTATATTTGGATATCGGAAGTGTTCCGGGTGAAATCGGGATTTTACCGGAGTACCGGGAGGTTACCGGAACCCCCCGGGAGGTATATGGGCCTTAGTGGGCTTTAGTGGAAGAGACGAGAGGTGGCCAGGGCTGGGCCGCGCGCCCCTCCCCCCTAGTCCGAATAGGACAAGGAGAGGGGGGCGGCGCCCACCCTTCCTTCTCTCTCTCTCCTCTTTCCCCCTCCCGAATCCTATTCCAACTAGGAAAAGGGGAGGAATCCTACTCCCGGTGGGAGTAGGACTCCTCCTGACGCGCCCTCCTCCTGGCCGGCCGCACCTTCCCCTGCTCCTTTATATACGGGGGCAGGGGGCACCCCTAGACACACAAGTTGATCCACGTGATCATATTCTTAGCCGTGTGCGGTGCCCCCTGCCACCATAATCCTCGATAATATTGTAGCGGTGCTTAGGCGAAGCCCTGCGACGGCAGTACATGTGACGCCCCCGATTTAATCGTACACTAATCATGCACGCAAATGTGTACGATCAAGATCAGGGACTCACGGGAAGATATCACAACACAACTCTAAAACATAAATAAGTCATACAAGCATCATAATACAAGCCAGGGGCCTCGAGGGCTCGAATACAAGTGCCCGATCATAGACGAGTCAGCGGAAGCAACAATATCTGAGTACAGACATAAGTTAAACAAGTTTGCCTTAAGAAGGCTAGCACAAACTGGATACAGATCGAAAGAGGCGCAGGCCTCCTGCCTGGGATCCTCCTAAACTACTCCAGGTCGTCGTCAGCGGGCAGCACGTAGTAGTAGGCACCTCCGGTGTAGTAGGGGTCGTCGTCGACGGTGGCGTCTGGCTCCTGGACTCCAGCATCTGGTTGCGACAACCAGAAAGAAAGAAGGGGGGAAAAGGGGGGAGAAAGCAACCGTGAGTACTCATCCAAAGTACTCGCAAGCAAGGAACTACACTACATATGCATGGGTATATGTGTAAAGGGCCATATCAGTGGACTGAACTGCAGAATGCCAGAATAAGAGGGGGATAGCTAGTCTTATCGAAGACTACGCTTCTGGTCACCTTTGTCTTGCAACAGGCAGAAGAGGGTAGGTTGAAGTCCTCCAAGTAGCATCTCCAAGTAGCATCTCCAGTAGCATCGCATAGCATAATCCTACCCGGCGATCCCCTCCTCATATCCCTGAGGGAGAGCGACCACCGGTTGTATCTGGCACTTGGAAGGGTGTGTTTTATTAAGTATCCGGTTCTAGTTGTCATAAGGTCAAGGTACAACTCCAAGTCGTCCTGTTACCGAAGATCACGGCTATTCGAATAGATTAACTTCCCTGCAGGGGTGCACCACATAACCCAACACGCTCGATCCCATTTGGCCGGACACACTTTCCTGGGTCATGCCCGGCCTCGGAAGATCAACACGTCGCAGCCCCACCTAGGCTCAACAGAGAGGCCAGCACGCCGGTCTAAACCTAAGCGCACAGGGGTCTGGGCCCATCGCCCATAGCACACCTGCACGTTGTGTACGCGGCCGAAAGCAGACCTAGCCTAGTGGCGTTCCAGTCCAATTCGGCGCGCGCCGCTCCGTCGCTGACGTCTGAAGTACTTCGGCTGATACCACGACGTCGGGATACCCATAACTACTCCCACGTAGATGGTTAGTGCGTATAGGCTCGTAGCCAGACTCAGATCAAATACCAAGATCTCGTTAAGCGTGTTATTATGAAGCAACCGTGGACGCCGACCAGGGCCAGGCCCACCTCTCTCCTAGGCGGTCTCAACCTGCCCTGTCGCTCCGCCACAAAGATCCACACAGAGGGCCGTCGGGACAAAGGTCCTTTCAGCCCCCAATCCGTGAATCACTCGCGGGTACTCTTCGAGCGGACCCGACTTTAGTCACCATCTGTATAGTATGTATGTATGTATAGTATATACCCGTGATCACCTCCCGAGTGATCACGGCCCAATAGTATAGCAAGGCAGACTGACAAGAATGTAGGGCCAATGATTATAAACTAGCATCCTATACTAAGCATTTAGGATTGCAGGTAAGGTATCAACAGGTGTAGCAAGGGCAGGCTATGCATCAGGATAGGTATAACGGAAAGCAGTAACATGCTACACTACTCTAATGCAAGCAGTATAGAGTAGAATAGGCGATATCTGGTGATCAAGGGGGGGGCTTGCCTGGTTGCTCTGGCAAGAAGGAGGGGTCGTCAACTCCGTAGTCGAACTGGGCAGCAGCAGCGTCGGTCTCGTAGTCTACCGGAGAGAAGAGGGGGAAGAAACAATGAATACAATGCAAACAAATGCATATCGATGCATGACATGACAAGTAACGATGCTAGGTGTGCCCTAACGTGGGATAAGGTGGTACTGGTTAAGGGGGAAATCATCCGGGAAAGTATTCCCGGTGTTTCGTGTTTTCGGGCAGAGGAGCCGGAGGGGGAAAGTTGCGGGTTCGATAGGTTAGGGGGGTGTGGCGGACGAACGGACTGCGTATTCGGATTCGTCGTGTCGTTCTGAGCAACTTTCATGTAGAAAGTATTTTCATCCGAGTTACGGATTAAAAGATATGATTTTCTAAAGATTTAAATCATTTTCTGATTTTAATTAATTATTTAAATTAACATTATCCAGAATAGTGTTTGCTCACGTCAGCATGGCGTCAGCAGTCAACAGGGGTGTTGACTGGTCAATCTGACGTGTGGGACCCACTGGTCATAGACTATTTAGGCTAATCACTGTTTAACTAATCTAACTACTGTTTAATTAAACTAATTAGTTAATTAGGTTAATCTAATTATGATTAATTAACTTAATTAATTCCTTAATTAATTAATTAATTTAATTATTATTATTTATTTAATTATTTTTATTATTTATCTATATTTTTTTTAATTCCTAATTCCTTTTTTTAAATAAAACGTTTTGGGCCGTGGGGCCACCCGGTCAGTGACCTATCAGGCCAAACGGGCGCTGGTGCTTGCGGTTACGGGCCACGGGCGCGGGCGTGGCACGCCCGAGTGGGACGAGGCCACCGGGCGCCGCGGGCAACCGTGGAGGGGAGCGGGCGGCAGGAGGCCGTGGATGGTGCGGTGACGAGCCGCGCGGGCCGGGGAGTAGGGCGGCGCTACCAGGCCAGACGGGATGACGAGCGTGGGCGGCTGCGACTAGGCTCGACGGGAGCATGCGTCCAGGGCCAGGGCGCACCGGCGAGCGGGTTGGCTCTGGCCGTGGGCGCGCCGGGCGGAGCACGGCCACGGTGGCCAACGGGCGAAACAGAGAAAGGGAGGGGAGACGGCGGCTCACAGTGGGCCGGTCGGGGAGGGCCGCGGGCTCGGGGTGGATGGCGAGGCGGAGGATGGGGACGGGCGACGTAGACGGGGAGGCGGCGCCGACGACGGCGGTTGGCGGGGTGACTCCGGCGTCGGCGCAGGGCATCGGGGGCGTCGATTGCCCCCGACCGGATCCACGCAGGAGGGAGGTTGAGGAGGCGGGCGACGGCGGGGCCGCGCGGGCGGCGTCAGTGAGGTGGCGGTGGGTGGCGACGGAGTCAGGGCGAGCGATGGGGGCGACGGGATCGGGGTCCGCGGCGACGAATGGATGGAGACGGATGCGGGGCGGCGATGCGGCGGTCCGGCGGAGGAGGATCAGCCGACCCG